>NW_021823350.1:937444-1102444 GCF_901001165.1 Salmo trutta | reverse complement strand
GTGCGTGTGTGCGTGTGCTTGTGTGGTTGTAAAAGGTGGTAGACAGTGATTTAATACATTGCAGTTACGTTGTGCAGAGAGAATTTGTGGCAGTTGGCTTTGACCTGGTCCTTCACGTTAATAACCTCTGAGTGAATTGCATGTTACATTTTACTGTTGGAGTGGAGATAGATGACGAGGTGAGAACCAACATTAAATCCAGACTTCGTCCCAAATGGCACCCTATTACCTATACATTGCTCTGCTTTTGACCCGAGCCCTGAACAAGAGTAGTACACTAAATAGGGAATAGGGTGCCATTTGGGACGTAGCCGACTCGACGCCACAGACAGTTGACCTCACATCCTCTAGTGTCACAGGAGGTTAGTTCATGAAGTCTGTTGGGAAAGAACAGCATACCTTTTTCCTCCCATTATGAAAAGGTTACCCTACAGCACTGAGGAAGAACGTGACAGATTGTTAGAGAAGTCGGGTCAGGCATGATGGGTGAGAAATACTACATGTTTAATAAAACCCCATGTTTAATAATACTACATGTTTAATAATACATACTCCATGTTTAATAATACTACATGTTTAATAAAACCCCATGTTTAATAATACTACATGTTTAATAAAACCCCATGTTTAATAATACTACATGTTTAATAATACATGATCCATGTTTAATAATACTACATGTTTAATAATACTACATGTTTAATAATACATACTACATGTTTAATAAAACCCCATGTTTAATAATACTACATGTTTAATAATACATACTCCATGTTTAATAATACTACATGTTTAACAAAACCCCATGTTTAATAATACTACATGTTTAATAATCCTACATGTTTAATAATACTACGTGTTTGATAATACTCCATGTTTAATAAAACCCCATGTTAAATAATATTACTTGTTTAATAATACTACATGTTTAATACTACTACATGTTTAATAATTGTACCTGTTTAATAATACTTCATGTTTAATAATACTACATGTTTAATAATAGTACACGTTTAATAATAATACATGTTTAATAATACTTAATAATACATACTCCTGTCACGTCCTGGCCAGTATAAGGGTTAATTAGTATTGTAGTTTGGTCAGGACGTGGCAGAGGGTATTTGTTTTATGTGGTTCAGGGTGGTGTGTTTGTTAAAAGGGTGTTTGATTTAGTATTTCTGGGGTTTTGGTTTATGGTCTAGGTTTATGTATTTCTATGTGGAGTCTAGTGAGTGTATTTCTATGGTTGATTAATTGGGGTTGGGACTCTCAATTGAAGGCAGGTGTTTTCTCTTTGCCTTTGATTGAGAGTCCCATATATTGGGGTGTGTTTGTGTTTGTGATTCGTGGGAGATTGTTCTGTGCTTAGCCTTGTGCCTAGCCAGACTGTTTTGTTGTTTGTGGTTTCGTTTTGTTGTTTTGGAATGTTCGTTTTGATTTAATAAATGTTCAAAATGAACAACCACATGCCTGCTGCGTTTTGGTCCTCCTTCACCGACGACAACCGTGACAACTCCATGTTTAATAATACGCCATGTCTAATAATACTCCATGTTTTAATAATTATACATGTTTAATAATAATACATGTTTAATAATACTTAATAATACATACTCCATGTTTAATAATACTTAATAATACATACTCCATGTTTAATAATACTACATGTTTAATAAGTATATATGTTTAAAAATAATACATGTTTAATAATACGCCATGTTTAATAATACTACATGTTTAATAATAATACATGTTTAATAATTATACATGTTTAATAATACATACTCCATGTTTAATAGTACATATTTATAGAATGTGGCCTTCGAGAAACCATGGTGGCCTTGGTGAAGCATGGTGGCCTTGGTGAAAACATGGTTGCCTTGGAGAATTCATGGTGGCCTTGGAAACCATGGTGGCCTTGGAGAAAACATGGTGGCCTTGGAGAAACCATGGTGGCCTTGGAGAAAACATGGTGGCCTTGGAGAAACCATGGTGGCCTTGGAGAAAACATGGTGGCCTTGGAGGAAACATGGTGGCCTTGGAGAAAACATGGTGGCCTTGGAGAAAACATGGTGGCCTTGGAGAAAACATGGTGGCCTTGGAGGAACCATGGTGGCCTTGGGGAAACCATGGTGGCCTTGGAGAAACCGGGTTGGCCTTGGAGAAATCATGGTGGCCTTGGTGGCCTTGGAAACCATGGGGACCTTGGAGAAACCATGGCGGCTCTTGGAGAAGCCATGTTGTGTGAGAAAGGTGTATGCTATGTCCAGATTATTTTAGTACCTATATGGTCAGATTATTATAGTACCTATATGGTCAGATTATTATACTACCTATATAGTGAGATTATTATACTACCTATATAGTCAGATTATTATAATACCTATATAGTCAGATTATCATAGTACCTATATGGTCAGATTATTATACTACCTGTATAGTCAGATTATCATAGTACCTATATGTCCAGATTATTATACTACCTATATGGTCAGATTATTATAGTACCTATATGGTCAGATTATTATAATACCTATATAGTCAGATTATTATACTACCTATATGGTCAGATTATTATAGTACCTATATGGTCAGATTATTATACTACCTATATGTCCAGATTATTATAGTACCTATATGGTCAGATTATTATAGTACCTATATGGTCAGATTATTATAGTACCTATATAGTCAGATTATTATAGTATCTATATGGTCATATTATTATAGTACCTATATGGTCAGATTATTATAGTACCTATATAGTCAGATTATCATAGTACCTATATGGTCAGATTATTATAGTACCTATATAGTCAGATTATTATACTACCTATATGGTCAGATTATTATAGTACCTAAATAGTCAGATTATCATAGTACCTATATGGTCAGATTATTATAGTACCTATATAGTCAGATTATCATAGTACCTATATGGTCAGATTATTATACTACCTATATGTCCAGATTATTATACTACCTATATGGTCAGATTATCATAGTACCTATATGGTCAGATTATTATACTACCTATATGGTCAGATTATTATAGTCCCTATATAGTCAGATTATTATACTACCTATATGGTCAAGCATGTTTGGTGAGAAAAGTGTTTTAGTGTTATACTTGAGTGTTTTGAGTCTTGTTTTAGTTTTACTCTGAATACCTGAGTGTATTGAGTCATCCTCATTTCTCCTGGGAACTACAAAATTATAATTATTAATTACTCACATGTCTCAGACACCAAGAACATAATTAAAAACATCACAGCGCGTTGGCTCAGAGTTGGTTTGCATCCCAAATGGCAATCTATTACCTATGTGGTGCACTACTTCTAGTGCACTAAGTAGTGCCCTATATAGGGAATAGGGTGCCATTTGGGACACCGCCCTTGAAATTAAAATGTAGCTATAACCAGTGATGTTACTGTAGTGAAAATAAGAGGGTCATTAATGAATGTAGTTGTAAAAGGTTTCCTACAGAGCAGATATCAGGTGTTTTGCTCATCATAATAGAAGTGTTGAAAACAAGGGGGAAGTGGCTTCATGTTGGAATTGTGCTCTAAATGGCACCCTATTCCCTACATAGAGCACTACTTTTGACCAGAGGTCTATGGGACCTGGTCAAAGGTATTGCACTATATAGGGAATAGGGTCCCATTTGGGGGCGTAACCTTGGAATGTTAACCCATCAGCGGTGGAAGTGGGTTTAACCTAACCTGTCTTGGTAAAAAAACAACATGTAAAAGCATTTCCATATGTATTGTTGACATCTGGTAGTGATGTGGTTGGTAGTTACAGGTAGTGATGTGGTTGGTAGTTAGATGTGGGTTGCTGTTGTGTTAGTGGGTAATTTGACAGCATGGTAAGATAATGGGGCATACACAGGGATGAATAGTTTAATTGTCATTAATTGTTTTTCAATCTGGCACTCAATACAGCAAGATGAGGAGCAAAGGAAGGATTCTAGGGTTTATTTCACTTTTCATCTCTTAGCTTGTACACAGAAGGAATTATGTTGGTTTATTGATTGTGCAATTAGCAAAGAAAGACAAACTATAATGTTAGCTTTCAAAATGAAAAGGTTAATCGTTATTTTTGCCATCAATGCTTTATCTTGATCAAGACACACAATGACACATTCTGCAAATATACACACATGCTTGTGCACACACACACACACACACACACACACACACACACACTCCGGTGTTTGTTCAGAGAGCAGCTGGTGTGTGGTTATCCTCGGTGAATACAGATTGAGATTCCGTGCTTTGCTCCCTGATTCCTCAGAGAGGTGCATTCTGGGGGGCCAATCAGATCTCACTCCACGTCTCTGACACCCCTCCAAAGGTCGAGAAAACAAAAGAGCATGAAATTAATTAGAGAATTAATTCATTATTAATGAGTATATTTGTGTGTGTGTGTACGCGTGTTTACACGTGCGTGTATGCTACCAAGGTAGAAAGTGTCAAACTGCATATCTGATTACAATAATTAGAGAGTAAATTGGTGCGTGGAGCGAGCCACCATGTTGATCTGGTTCAGGTGATGGTCATATCGTAACTCTAGAACCAGAACTCTAGCTGGTAGTCAGTGTACGTCCCCAATGGTACCCTGTTTCATATATAGTGCACTAGTTTTTTAACTAGGGTCCATAAGGCTCTGGTCAACTGCACTATACAGGGAATAGGACACCATTTGGTATGTACAGTATATGCGTCTGTTGTCATAAGTTAACAGACTTTGTTTTAGTTCAAGTTTGGTAGTCATATTTGGTAGAGTTCGGTGGAAAGGAAATCCATAATATTTATCCTTCTGCCTAGTTGCTAAGATACGGTTAGCTTGTCATTGGATAACTGTGGGTGCCATTTGGAATGCAATGTGAATGCAGTATGCCCCACTAACAGTTCCCATATACTCTTCTCCAGCAGGATCTCACACACTGCGTTCACATTGTAAATATGGTATTGAACTGCTCCTGTATATGCAGTGTATTTGGTGTATTCACATTTTGTTACGTTACAGCCTTATTATAAAATGGATTAAATAAATAAAAATCCTCATCAATCTACGCACAATACCCCATTGTGAAAAAGAAAAAACAGATTTTTTTTAAATGTTTGCAAATTTATAAAAAATAGATTACAGAAATACATTTTTTGCATAAGTATTCACACCCTTTGCCATGAGACTCAAAATTTAGTCAAAATTCCATTGATCATCCTTGAGATGTTTTTATAACTTAATTGTAGTCCACCTGTGGTAAATTCAATTGATTGGACATGATTTGGAAAGGCACACACCTGTCTATAAAAGGTCTCACAGTTGACAGTGCATGTCAGGATAAAAACCAAGCCATGAGGTCGAAGGAATTGTCCGTAGAGCTCCGAGACAGAATTGTGTCGAGGGAAGGTTACCAAAAATATTCTGCAGCACTGAAGGTCCCCAAGAACACAGCGGCCTCCCTCATTCTTAAATGGAAGAAATTTGGAGCCACCAAGATTCTTCCTAGAGCTGACCGCCCAGCCAAACTGAGCAATGGGGGGAGAAGGACCTTGGTCAGGGAGGTGACCAAGAATCCTGTGGTCACTCTGACTGAGCTCCAGAGTTCCTCTGTGGAGATGGCAAGCGTCATGTCTGGAGGAAACCTGTCATCCATACGGTGAAGCATGGTGGTGGCAGCATCCTGCTGTGGGGATGTTTTTCAGCGGCAGGGACTGGGAGACTAGTCATGATCGAGGGAAAGATGAACGGAGCAAAGTACAGAGATCCTTGATGAAAACCTGCTTCAGAGCGCTCAGGACCTCAGACTGGGGCGAAGGTTCAACGTCCAACAGGACAATGACCCTAAGCACACAGCCAAGTCAACACAAGAGTGGCTTCGGGACAAGTCTCTGAATGTCCTTGAGTGGCCCAGCCAGAGCCCGTACTTGAACCAGAACGAACATCTCTGGAGAGACCTGAAAATAGCTGTGCAGCAACGCTCCCCATCCAATCTGATAGAGCTTGAGAGGATCTGCAGAGAAGAATGCAGAATGAAGATTTGGGACTCCCCAAATACAGGTGTGCCAAGCTTGTAGCATCATACCCAAGAAGACTCGAGGCTGTAATCGCTGCCAAAGGTGCTTCAACAAAGTACTGGGTAAAGGGTCTGAATACTTACGGAAATGTAATATTTCAATATATATTTTTTATATATATACACATTTGCAACAATTTCTAAAATCCGTTTTTGTTTTGTCATTATGGGTATTGTGTGTATTTTGATGAGGGGGAAAACATCTATTTGATCCAATTTAGAATAAGGCTTTAATGTAACAAAATGTTAAAAAAGTAAAGGGGACTGAATACTTTCTGAAGGCTCTGTAGCTTCTTAGTTTATCCTGTTCTTTTTTTCTTATTTTTATTTGTTGTGTGTTTTTGTTCTACCTTGTTATTTTTTGTGCAACATTGTTATTGATTACTGCATTGGGTTCGGAGCTTGCAAGAAAGGCATTTCACCATACTTGTGCATTTGACATTAAAACTTGAAACTTGATTTGAGTGTTCTAGTGTTGATGTCTTTCTCCCTGAGTAAGAGCTCAAGTGCTTATGTATGTGGATGATAGTTTTGCAGCTTACAGACATTGATGCACGATTTATCATTTGATTATATTAGAGAAGAGCGTTTCATGGTAATATATTTCAAACGTCAGATACATGCAAATCCACTTAGCTATTTATATATTTGTGGGGTGAAAACAAAGACTCCGGCATATCCTTTTTTTATTTCTATAAATATGATAAAGGTGTCACATCGTTTAATGCAAGCCACCACACGTTATAGAGATAGAAAGCTCGTCTCTGACACGATGTTGTCGTACTTTCCGTTTAGCGGTCTCTGGCTGAGGTGGATCAGGATGGGTTTCTTACCCAGCTAATATGAATGAACTTCCTCACTACTATAACTTAGCAATCTAATAAATACTAGGAAAGCTGCTCTGAGAGAAACTTTTATTTAGAAAAAAAAAGTCTAAACCCAGGGAGATGCAGGGAGATTTTTTTACTTGGCATAGTTGTACACGTGGGGCATTGAGTCGTGCAGTGACACAACCCATCGAATGTTAAAAGAATGCGATGTTTCTGAGTTGATACAGACTGGTTAATGAGCACTTCACTGGGGGAAGAGTTGGTAGTGGACAGCAGGACGCGACTGGAAACTGGCTTCTGGTAATGTGCTTCACGTTACCCTCATTTATATACTGAAAAACGATGGTAACCCGTTCCAAATGGCACCCTTATTCCCTATATAGTGCACTACTATGGCACCCTATTCCCTATATAGTGCACAGCCGGGCTCTGGTCAAAACTAGTGCACCATATAAGGGACCCACCATATGGGACGTAACCTATGCCTGCTCCCAGAGAATGCAGGGTTGTTTTCAATGTGTTGTGCCGTGTTTGACTCTCATTGTGAGTTTGACTTTCTCTGCAGGGTGGTCACAGAGTAATAACTCCACAGGGAGGTCACAGAGTAGTATCTCCACAGAGTAGTATCTCCACAGAGAGCCCACAGAGTAGTAACTCCACAGAGTAGTATCTCCACAGAGAGGCCACCGAGTAGTATCTCCACAGAGAGGTCACAGAGTAGTATCTCCACAGGGAGGTCACAGAGTAGTAACTCCACAGAGTAGTATCTCCACAGAGAGGCCACCGAGTAGTATCTCCACAGAGAGCCCACAGAGTAGTATCTCCACAGAGAGCCCACAGAGTAGTAACTCCACAGAGTAGTATCTCCACAGAGAGGCCACCGAGTAGTATCTCCACAGAGAGGTCACAGAGTAGTATCTCCACAGGGAGGTCACAGAGTAGTATCTCCACAGAAAGGCCACAGAGTAGTATCTCCACAGAGTAGTATCTCCACAGAGTAGTATCTCCACAGGGAGGTCACAGAGTAGTATCTCCACAGAGTAGTATCTCCACAGAGTAGTATCTCCACAGAGAGGCCACAGAGTAGTATCTCCACAGAAAGGCCACAGAGTAGTATCTCCACAGAGTAGTATCTACACAGAGTAATAACTCCACAGGGAGGTCACAGAGTAGTATCTCCACAGAGAGGCCACAGAGTAGTATCTCCACAGAAAGGCCACAGAGTAGTATCTTCACAGAGTAGTATCTCCACAGAGTAGTATCTCCACAGGGAGGTCACAGAGTAGTATCTCCACAGAGTAGTATCTCCACAAGGAGGCCACAGAGTAGTATCACCACAGAGTAGTATCTCCACAGGGAGGCCACAGAGTAGTATCACCACAGAGAGGTCACAGAGTAGTATCTCCACAGAAAGGTCACAGAGTAGTATCTCCACAGATTAGTATCGCCACAAAGTAGGAGCTCCACAGGGAGGTCACAGAGTAGTATCTTCACAGAGTAGTATCTCCACAGAGTAGTATCTCCACAGGGAAGCCACAGAGTAGTATCTCTACAGGGAAGCCACAGAGTAGTATCTCTACAGGGAAGCTACAGAGTAGTATCTCCAAAGGGAAGCCACAGAGTAGTATCTCTACAGGGAAGCCACAGAGTAGTATCTCTACAGGGAAGCTACAGAGTAGTATCTCTACAGGGAAGCCACAGAGTAGTATCTCTACAGGGAAGCCACAGAGTAGTATCTCCAAAGGGAAGCCACAGAGTAGTATCTCTACAGGAAACCACAGAGTAGTATCTCTACAGGGAAGCAACAGAGTAGTATCTCTACAGGGAAGCCACAGAGTAGTATCTCTACAGGGAAGCCACAGAGTAGTATCTCTACAGGGAAGCCACAGAGTAATATATACAAAGGGAAGCCACAGAGTAGTATCTCTACAGGAAACCACAGAGTAGTATCTCTACAGGGAAGCCACAGAGTAGTATCTCTACAGGGAAGCCACAGAGTAGTATCTCTACAGGGAAGCCACAGAGTAGTATCTCTACAGGGAAGCCACAGAGTAATATATACAAAGGGAAGCCACAGTGTAGTATCTCCACATACTAGTACATTTCACAAAATAGTGATCTGATGTAATCCATCGCAAGGTTTAGTTCAAAAGAAAAACACGCCCTGCCGTGCCACATAATTGTAATCATTATTAATAAACTGCTTTCATGTTGGTCTATTTATGTTCATCACCATCAATTCATTAAATAATGTTTCTGATATTACATGAGGTAATATATCATACAGTAGGACATGGTTACTGCAATACATACAGTAGTTTTCACTATTCTATTCAGGATATGAATTATCTCTTATAGACTGATCCTAAACCTGTTTTCGTGGAGGTTATTCATGTCAGAGACGTTTGCATCATCAAATGATTGATATTTATTCAATCGTGATATTCCTCTACGATGGTCCTGACTCCTTGTGGATATGTTTAACAATATAAGAACTGGCTCGTTCTTCAAATGGTCCACGAAGCCACATGTTTAATCATCATGGTACAGACACAAAGACATGGTACATGTAAAAACAGTCTCTCCCGTGTTCACCTGAAGGATGCTGTTTAGTGTTTCCATTGGACTGGAGGTAATTAAGACAGACATCAGGCACCCTTTCACATGACCGCTGAGTCAGAAGTCCACTGATTCGCATTCTAACAATGGGCTGTGGATCGATAGACGGAAAGGCTCTTTAACACAGCAGTTCAATAGGAGAGGACAGGAGGCTACACATACAGCCAACAGCTTGATTTCTCTAAGACTCTCCACATACTGTAGTCAGCTTGACCTCTCTAAGACTCTCCTCATACTGTAGTCAGCTTGACCTCTCTAAGACTCTCCACATACTGTAGTCAGCTTGACCTCTCTAAGACTCTCCTCATACTGTAGTCAGCTTGATCTCTCTAAGACTCTCCTCATACTGTAGTCAGCTTGATCTCTCTAAGACTCTCCTCATACTGTAGTCAGCTTGATCTCTCTAAGACTCTCCTCATACTGTAGTCAGCTTGATCTCTCTAAGACTCTCCTCATACTGTAGTCAGCTTGATCTCATACTGTAGTCAGCTTGACCTCTCTAAGACTCTCCTCATACTGTAGTCAGCTTGACCTCTCTAAGACTCTCCACATACTGTAGTCAGCTTGACCTCTCTAAGACTCTCCTCATACTGTAGTCAGCTTGATCTCATACTGTAGTCAGCTTGATCTCTCTAAGACTCTCCTCATACTGTAGTCAGCTTGATCTCTATAAGACTCTCCTCATACTGTAGTCAGCTTGACCTCATACTGTAGTCAGCTTGATCTCTCTAAGACTCTCCTCATGCTGTAGTCAGCTTGACCTCTCTAAGACTTTCCTCATACTGTAGTCAGCTTGACCTCTCTAAGACTCTCCTCATACTGTAGTCAGCTTGATCTCTCTAAGACTCTCCTCATACTGTAGTCAGCTTGATCTCTCTAAGACTCTCCTCATACTGTAGTCAGCTTGATCTCTCTAAGACTCTCCTCATGCTGTAGTCAGCTTGATCTCTCTAAGACTCTCCTCATACTGTAGTCAGCTTGATCTCATACTGTAGTCAGCTTGACCTCTCTAAGACTCTCCTCATACTGTAGTCAGCTTGACCTCTCTAAGACTCTCCTCATACTGTAGTCAGCTTGACCTCTCTAAGACTCTCCTCATACTGTAGTCAGCTTGACCTCTATAAGACTCTCCTCATACTGTAGTCAGCTTGACCTCATACTGTAGTCAGCTTGATCTCTCTAAGACTCTCCTCATACTGTAGTCAGCTTGATCTCTATAAGACTCTCCTCATACTGAAGTCAGCTTGACCTCATACTGTAGTCAGCTTGATCTCTCTAAGACTCTCCTCATACTGTAGTCAGCTTGACCTCTCTAAGACTCTCCTCATACTGTAGTCAGCTTGACCTCTCTAAGACTCTCCTCATACTGTAGTCAGCTTGATCTCTCTAAGACTCTCCTCATACTGTAGTCAGCTTGATCTGTCTAAGACTCTCCTCATACTGTAGTCAGCTTGACCTCTCTAAGACTCTCCT
Organism: Salmo trutta; assembly: GCF_901001165.1. Taxonomy (NCBI): domain Eukaryota; kingdom Metazoa; phylum Chordata; class Actinopteri; order Salmoniformes; family Salmonidae; genus Salmo; species Salmo trutta. The sequence goes on along the minus strand of NW_021823350.1, from coordinate 1,091,434 downwards.
CATACTGTAGTCAGCTTGACCTCATACTGTAGTCAGCTTGGACTCATACTGTAGTCAGCTTGACCTCATACTGTAGTCAGCTTGACCTCTCTAAGACTCTCCTCATACTGTAGTCAGCTTGACCTCATACTGTAGTCAGCTTGGACTCTCTAAGACTCTCCTCATACTGTAGTCAGCTTGATCTCTCTAAGACTCTCCTCATACTGTAGTCAGCTTGATCTCTCTAAGACTCTCCACATACTGTAGTAAGCTTGATCTCTCTAAGACTCTCCACATACTGTAGTCAGCTTGATCTCTCTAAGACTCTCCACATACTGTAGTCAGATTGACCTCTCTAAGACTCTCCACATACTGTAGTCAGCTTGGCCTGCTAATTATGTGTGATTGATCCAAAATTGGCATTTTCTTCTACAAGGAGTTCCAGGGTCCTAAATGGTACCCTACATTTGGATCCCTACTGCACATAGTGCACTTCCTTTGACCAGGGCTCATAGCTCAGTGTAGGGAATAGGGTAGCATTTGGATAAAGGCAGTCAGCCTGACAAACGTTGATATCATGATACCACATGGGAGCCCCTCTAGCTAATTACAACCACCACGGAATCCTAGAATTCCTGTCACATACCATCCCTCTCACCCTGAAGAGATCCTCTCTTACCCTGAGGCTACAGTGAGCAGGGATTCCATCGTAGCTCTCACTGTTGTTTCCTCTCAAAACAGACAAATGATTTATCCAACTGTAAAAATGTTTTTTCTTTCTCCCTCAACAATGCATTCTAGCTAAAGCATGTCTCTCTCTCTCTCTCCCTCTCTCCCTCTCTCTCTCTCTCTCTTTCTTTCTCTCGCTCCCTCCCTCTCTCCCTCTCTCCCTCTCTCCCTCTCCCTCTCTCATCTCTCTCATCTGTTCTCAGTCATTGATCGTGATGTACAGCTCACGTCTCTGGACTTAAACAAAGGAATGAATGGTGCCTTAGTTATTTGACACTGGCTGCTTTGCAGTAAAAGTTAAAAGGGGAGATTGGGATGCTTTGAAGTCATTGTCAGTCCAGTTGCTTCATGTAATGAATCACAAATGTGAAAACAATACAAATGGTTGTTCCACTCACTGCAACTTTAGTATGCATCCCAAATGTCACCCTTTTCCCTGTATAGTGCACTACTTTTGACCAGAGCCCTATGGCCCCTTGTTTAATGTTTTGCATCATACAGATAAGATGGTTATATTTGGAACACATCCTGAGGGTTTCTGGTTAGACTATACTGCAGGATGAGAATGGAACACATCCTGAGGGTTTCTGGTCAGACTATACTGCAGGAAGAGAATGGAACACATCTTGAAGGTTTCTGGTTAGACTATACTGCAGGAAGAGAATGGAACACATCCTGAGGGTTTCTGGTTAGACTATACTGCAGGAAGAGAATGGAACACATCCTGAGGGTTTCTGGTTAGACTATACTGCAGGATGAGAATGGAACACATCCTGAGGGTTTCTGGTTAGACTATACTGCAGGAAGAGAATGGAACACATCCTGAGGGTTTCTGGTTAGACTATACTGCAGGAAGAGAATGGAACACATCCTGAGGGTTTCTGGTTAGACTATACTGCAGGAAGAGAATGGAACACATCCTGAGGGTTTCTGGTTAGACTATACTGCAGGAAGAGAATGGAACACATCCTGAGGGTTTCTGGTTAGACTATACTGCAGGAAGAGAATGGAACACATCCTGAGGGTTTCTGGTTAGACTATACTGCAGGAAGAGAATGGAACACATCCTGAGGGTTTCTGGTTAGACTATACTGCAGGAAGAGAATGGAACACATCCTGAGGGTTTCTGGTTAGACTATACTGCAGGAAGAGAATGGAACACATCCTGAGGGTTTCTGGTTAGACTATACTGCAGGAAGAGAATGGAACACATCCTGAGGGTTTCTGGTTAGACTATACTGCAGGAAGAGAATGGAACACATCCTGAGGGTTTCTGGTTAGACTATACTGCAGGAAGAGAAAACTAAATGTGGATGGTTACAGGAAAACTTTGTGTATTTAGTGCGCTATTTCGTTTTTTAATTTAACCTTTATTTAACTAGGCAAGTCAGTTAAGAAAAAATCTTATTTTCAATGACGGCCTAGGAACAGTGGGTTAATGTCACGGGCGTCGTATGGATTAGACCAAAACGCAGCGGGAGTGTATATACTCATCATCTTTTTATTAGGTAGAAAGAAGGAAAACCAAAACAAACGTATAGAAAAACAACGACGATAAACAGTCCTGTAAGGCTTACAGCTATACAAAGAACAACTACCCACAAAATCCCATAGAAAAACACCCCTCTTAAATAGGACCTTCAATTAGAAGCAACTAGGAGCAGCTGCTTCCAATTGAAGGTCAACCCAACAAACACCACATAGAAATAGACATACTAGAACTAACATAGAAATAGACTAACAAGAACATAACCCAACAAACCCCGAAACACTCTAAACAAACACCCCTCTTAAAACAGAACATAGCCCAACAAACCCCGAAACACTCTAAACAAACACACACCTGCCACGTCCTGACCAAACTACAATAACTAATAACCCCTTTACTGGTCAGGACGTGACAGTTAACTGCCTTGTTCAGGGGCAAAAACGACAGATTTTTACCTTGGGGATTCGATCTTGCAACCTTTCGGTTACTAATCCAATACTCTAACCACTAGGCTACCTGCCACCCCGATGGTTTGGTTAGAGGACGGTCAAGAAAGGTAAAAGTGGTCTAAAATACATTGACTTTTCTGTCAACACTTTTCTAACACTGCAGTCAGCTCTATATGGGATTGATTATACTGAATAATGCCTGAAAACAGATGGCATCCCAAATGGCACCCTATTCCCTATATAGTGCACTACTATGGCACCCTATTCCCTATATAGTGCACTACTATGGCACCCTATTCCCTATATAGTGCACTACTATGGCACCCTATTTCCTATATGGTGCACTACTATGGCACCCTATTCCCTGTATAGTGCACTACTATGGCACCCTATTCCCTATATAGTGCACTACTATGGCACCCTATTCCCTATATAGTGCACTACTATGGCACCCTATTCCCTATATAGTGCACTACTATGGCACCCTATTTCCTATATGGTGCACTACTATGGCACCCTATTCCCTGTATAGTGCACTACTATGGCACCCTATTCCCTATATAGTGCACTACTATGGCACCCTATTCCCTATATAGTGCACTACTATGGCACCCGATTCCCTACATAGTGCACTACTATGGCACCCTATTCCCTATATAGTGCACTACTATGGCACCCGATTCCCTACATAGTGCACTACTATGGCACCCTATTCCCTATATAGTGCCGTGCTTTTGACCAGAGCCCTGTTGGCCCAAGACAAAAGTAGTGCACTATACAGAATAGGACAAAGGAAGCCATTTAGGACAGCGCATCTTGTCTAGAAGGAACCCAGAGATGGTGTGTTATGATAAAGAGGAGGCAGTCTGCATCTTGTCTAAAAGGAACCAGAGATGGTGTGTTATGATAAAGAGGAGGCAGTCTGCATCTTGTCTAGAAGGAACCCAGAGATGGTGTGTTATGATAAAGAGGAGGCAGTCTGCATCTTGTCTAGAAGGAACCCAGAGATGGTGTGTTATGATAAAGAGGAGGCAGTCTGCATCTTGTCTAGAAGAAACCCAGAGATGGTGTGTTATGATAAAGAGGAGGCAGTCTGCATCTTGTCTAGAAGGAACCCAGAGATGGTGTGTTATGATAAAGAGGAGGCAGTCTGCATCTTGTCTAAAAGGAACCAGAGATGGTGTGTTATGATAAAGAGGAGGCAGTCTGCATCTTGTCTAAAAGGAACCAGAGATGGTGTGTTATGATAAAGAGGAGGCAGTCTGCATCTTGTCTAGAAGAAACCCAGAGATGGTGTGTTATGATAAAGAGGAGGCAGTCTGCATCTTGTCTAAAAGGAACCAGAGATGGTGTGTTATGATAAAGAGGAGGCAGTCTGCATCTTGTCTAGAAGAAACCCAGAGATGGTGTGTTATGATAAAGAGGAGGCAGTCTGGATCTTGCATCGAACATACATTGATTTAAATGGATTGTTACTATAGATCCCTTGTTTACATACACTGTTTTGACAGCTTAGTTTTAATTGGCAAGTTCAGGCTTCTTCTTCTGGGTGGAATATGTTTATGCTTATTATTGTATATTTGAAGGTTTAATGGATTGGAAGTGAAGGGTATTCTCTGGATACAGAGATGCACAATGTCCAGGTATCACTGGGAAAATGTAAGGTGACATGGTCGACAAAAGAGTGACAAAGTGTCCCACTTGTATGCCAGTGGAAATAAAGTTTGACGGAATCTGTCAGCTGTCAGGAAACACTTTGACAAAGTAACAGAAGGCTGAGGATCAACGTGAAATGTAATCAGTGTGTATGGATGCGTGGCCTGAGCCAAGCAAGTCATTTGTCTAGGAGGAAATGTGATGACAGGCACTTGTCAACGGGACATTTGATACCTGTGTCCTTGGCACTTAGAAGTCTTGTACCGCTCTCTTTCTTGCTTTCAAACATCGCATGTTATATTTCCATTAGGTCTATATGACAATCACAAAGATTCAATCAAACAATGGCTTACGTTTTGTTACTTGTTATGAAATACATTGTAATATAATATAATATTTGTGCTCGTAAATGTATATTAGATATTTGTTGGAGGTAGTTAGCTATGCATTGTCAGTCATAAATAAGCAGAGGGTGAGTAGCTGTATCGTGTGTTCAAGAGAGTGTCCATAACGTCACACAAACATGTTACTGATACTGCATTAGTCCAGCTCCTTAGGATGTCACCACACAGTTTTAACAGTTAAATGCTCTGGTCAAAAGTAGTGCTCTATATAGGGAATGGGCTGCCTATTGGGATAAAGCCAGTTTCCGGAGAAGACTATTGATTGAGGACACATTGTAAATCCATCTTAAGCTACAGAGAGGAAGAACTGGAGCGCGAGAAGTTTTCCATGCTTGGGTTGAGCCCGTTCGATGACACATTAACAATGCTCTGTATTTCTCAGTCTCTAAACCCATTCCCATCTAAAGCACATGTTTAAACCACATCCTTTCAGGTTGTAACGTGGCTAGCCTTCCTAATGTAATGCCAATCAAAGTTAACCCATAGTCAATACATATTATTCCAGAGTTTCTTTTGATCATTCAAATGTCTCATTTTTCATGCACTTGAAATTCCACTAAAAATTCTTCTTCAAATAAATGATTGATTAGTATTCATGTATGTTAAGCATTACGTTAAACTTCAATGATAAAATAAGTAGTTTATTGATCAGTATTCATGTATGTTAAGCATTACAGTAAACTTCCATGATAAAATATGTTCTTTTATCTTAAGCAATTTGGTATCAACAAGAAATGTGTCACTTCATATTCATACACATTATTTAAGCAGAAGGAATGGACTGAGTGACACTTGGCACTACAGAAACAATTGAGTAAATGGATTCAGGTCTACTGCAATTTCCCGACTAGGAAGGGTGGCTTAGCTCTATTACAGACATTACTTGCAGAAACACCTCCTTAAGTGTCTCTTAAAGGTCTCTGTCTGACTCTCCAGCTTTGGTCCCCCCCCCCACCCCCATCCCCACCACACGCACCACACTACCTCCCTCACACAAGAGTCTGAGTGGCAAACATGTACCCAATTCCCTTTATATAGGGTATATGGGATGCACTCAGGCTATTCTAACAGGCCTCCTCTGTCTCTTCTGATGTTGCAATAACAACTGATTACAGATCAGGCTGTTCTAACAGACCTCCTCTATCTCTTCTGGTGTTGTAATAACAACTGTTTACAGATCAGGCTGTTCTAACAGGCCTTCTCTGTCTCTTCTGGTGTTGTAATAACAACAGGTTACAGATCAGGCTGTTCTAACAGACCTCCTCTATCTCTTCTGGTGTTGTAATAACAACTGTTTACAGATCAGGCTGTTCTAACAGGCCTTCTCTGTCTCTTCTGGTGTTGTAATAACAACAGGTTACAGATCAGGCTGTTCTAACAGACCTCCTCTATCTCTTCTGGTGTTGTAATAACAACAGATTACAGATCAGGCTGTTCAAACAGACCTCCTCTGTCTCTTCTGGTGTTGTAATAACAACAGATTACAGATCAGGCTGTTCTAACAGACCTCCTCTGTCTCTTCTGGTGTTGCAATAACAACAGATTACTGTTCTCATGTCACCTCCATCCAGCCACTTACAACTAAATTCACCAGGCCCTGGCACATGGCTAAAGCCTGTTTTATGAGTGATCAGGCTCCATCAAGTCACTTACAGGTAAAGTCACAATCAATCAATCAATCAATCAATTAAATGTATTTATAAAGCCCTTCTTACATCCGCTGATGTCACACAGTGCTGTACAGAAACCCAGCCTAAAACCCCAAGCAGCAAGCAATGCAGGTGTAGAAGCATGGTGGCTAGGAAAAACTCCCTAGAAAGGCCGGAACCTAGGAAGAAACCTAGAGAGGAACCAGGCTATGAGAGGTGGCCAGTCCTCTTCTGGCTGTGCCGGGTGGAGATTATAACAGAACACGGCCAATATGTTCAAATGTTCATAGATGACCAGCAGGGTCAAGTAATAATAATCACAGTGGTTGTAGAGGGTGCAACAGGTCAACACCTCAAGAGTAAATGTCAGTTGGCTTTTCATAGCTGATCATTCAGAGTATCTCTACCGCCCTTGTTGTCTCTGGAGAGTTGAAAACAGCAGGTCTGGAACAAGGTACCACATCCGGTGAACACGTCAGGGTTCTATAGTCTCAGGCAGAACAGTTGAATCTGGAGCAGCAGCACGACCAGGTGGACTGGGGTCAGCAAGGAGTCATCAGGCCAGGTAGTCCTGAGGCATGGTCCTAGGGCTCATGTCATTCGAGAGAAAGAAAGAAAAAGAGGGAGAGAGAAAAAGAGAGAGAGAAAAAGAGAGAGCATACTTAAATTCACACAGGACACCAGATAAGACAGGAAAAATACTCCAGATATTACAGACTGACCCTAGCCCCCCCGACACAAACTATTGCAGCATAAATACTGGAGGCTGAGACAGGAGGGGTCGGAAGACACTAAGGCCCTGTCTGACAATACTCCCGGACAGGGCCAAACAGGCAGGATATAACCCCACCCATTTTGCCAAAGCACAGCCCACACCACTAGAGGGATATCTTCAACCACCAACTTACCATCCTGAGACAAGGCCGAGTATAGCCTACGAAGATCACAACCCGGACAGGAAGATCACATCAGTGACTCAACCCACTCAAGTGACACACTCCTCCTAGGGACGGCATGGAAGAGCACCAGTAAGCCAGTGACTCAGCCCCTGTAATAGGGTTTGAGAATAGGGCAGAGAATCCCAGTGGAGAGAGGGAAACCGGCCAGGCAGAGACAGCAAGGGGGGTTCGTTGCTCCAGTGCCTTTCCGTTCACCTTCACACTCCTGGGCCAGACTACACTCAATCATAGGACCTACTGAAGAGATGAATCTTCAATAAAGACTTAAAGGTCGAGACCGAGTCTCTCACATGGATAGGCAGACCATTCCATAAAAATGGGTCTCTATAGGAGAAAGCCAGCGGTTTGCTTAGAAATTCTTGGGGCAGTAAGGAGGCCTGCGTCTTGTGACCATAGCGTACGTGTAGGTATGTACGGCAGGACCAAATCGGAAAGATAGGTAGGAGTAAGCCCATGTAATGCTTAGTAGGTTAGCAGTAAAACCTTGAAATCAGCCCTAGCCTTAACAGGAAGCCAGTAAAGAGAGGCTAGCACTGGGGTAATATGATGACATTTTTTGGTTCTAGTCAAGATTCTAGCAGCCGTGTTTAGCACTAACTGAAGTTTATTTAGAGCTTTATTCCGGTAGCCGGAAAGTAGAGCATTGCAGTAGTCTAACCTAGAAGTGACAAAAGCATGGTTTCATTTTTCTGCATCATTTTTGGACAGAAAGTTTCTGATTTTTGCAATCTTACATGGATGGAAAAAAGCTGTCCTTGAAACAGTCTTGATATGTTCGTCAAAAAAGAGATCAGGGTCCAGAGTAATGCCGAGGTCCTTCACAGTTTTATTTGAGACGACTATACAACCATCAAGATGCTGTCAGATTCAACAGAAGATCTATTTGTTTCTTGGGACCTAGAACAAGCATCTCTGGTTTGTCCGAGTTTAAAAGTAGAAAGTTTGCCGCCATCCACTTCCTTATGTCTGAAACACAGGCTTCCAGGGAGGGCAATTTTGGGGCTTCACCATGTTTCATTGAAATGTACATCTGTGTGTCGTCCACATAGCAGTGAAAGTTAATATTATGTTTCCGAATGACATCACCAAGAAGTAAAATATGTAGTGAAAACAATAGTGGTCCTAAAACGGAACCTTGAGGAACACCGAAATTTACAGTTGATTTGTCAGAGGACAAACCATCTACAGAGACAAACTGATATCTTTCCGACAGATCTATACCAGGCCAGAAGTTGTACGTGTAGACCAATTTTGGTTTCCAATCTCTCCAAAAGAATGTGGGGATCGATGGTATCAAAAGCAGCTACTAAGGTCTAGGACCACGAGGACAGATGCAGAGACTCGGTCTGACGCCATTCAAAGGTAATTTACCACCTTCACAAGTGCAGTCTCAGTGCTATGATGGGGTCTAAAACCAGACTGAAGCGTTTCGTATACATAGTTTGTCTTCAGGAAGGCAGTGAGTTGCTGCGCAACAGCTTTTTCAATTTCTTTTGAGAAGAATGGGAGATTCGATATCGGCCGATAGTTTTTTATATTTTCTGGGTAAAAATTTCGCTTTTTCAAGAGGCTTTTTTACTGCCACTTTTAGTGAGTTTGGTACATATCCGGTGGATAGAGTGTCACGGTTGTCGAAAGGAGCGGACCAAAGTATAGCGTGTGTGTCGTTTCACATTTTATTTACTCTGTGAAACTGTGCAGTACATAAATAAACTGAATACACAAAACAACAAACCGTGACGCAGAGGTGAAACAAATACTACTCAAAAAAAACATAATCTCCCACAAAACCCAGGTGGAAAAACCCCTTAAGTATAATCTCCAATTAGAGACAATGAGGACCAGCTGCCTCTAATTGGAGATCATCCCAAACAAAACCAACATAGAAATACAAAACTAGAACATGAACATAGAAATACAAAACAAAGATAAACACCCCCTGTCACGCCCTGACCTACTCACCATAGAAAATAACATTTTACTATGGTCAGGACGTGACATAGAGAGACGTGTATTATGTTCAACATAGGAGGGCTAAGCATAGGAAGCAGCTCTTTTAGTAGTTTAGTTGGAATAGGGTCCAGTATGCAGCTTGAAGATTTAAAGACCATGATTATTTTCATCAATGTGTCGAGAGATATAGTATTAAAAAACTTGAGTGTCTCCCTTGATCCTAGGTCCTGGCAGTGTTGTGCAGGACAACTGAGCTTTGGAGGAATACGCAGATTTAAAGAGGAGTCCGTAATTTGCTTTCTAATGATCATGATCTTTTCGTCAAAGAAGTTCATGAATTTATCACTGCTGAAGTGAAAGTCATCCTCTCTTGGGGAATGCTTCTTTTTATTTAGCTTTGTGACAGTATCAAAAATAAATGTTGGATTGTTCTTATTTTCCTCAATTAAGTTGGAAAAATAGGATGATCGAGCAGCAGTGAGGGCTTTTCGATACTGCACGGTACTGTCTTTCCCAGCTAGTCGGAAGACTTCCAGTTTGGTGTAGCGCCATTTCCGTTCCAATTTTCTGGAAGCTTGCTTCAGAGCTCAGGTATTTTCTGTATACCAGGGAGCTAGTTTCTTATGACAAATGTTTTTTGTTTTTAGGGGTGCGACTGCATCTAGGGCATTACTCAAGGTTAAATTGAGTTCCTCAGTTAGGTGGTTAACTGATTTTTGTACTATGACGTCCTTGGGTAGGTGGAGGGAGTCTGGAAGGGCATCTAGGAATCTTTGGATTGTCCGAGAATTTATAGCATGGCTTTTGATGATCCTTGGTTGGGGTCTGAGCAGATTATTTGTTGTGATTGCAAACGTAATAAAATGGTGGTCCGATAGTCCAGGATTATGAGGAAAAACATTAAGATCCACAACATTTATTCCATGGGACAAAACTAGGTCAAAAGTATGACTGTGGCAGTGAGTAGGTCTGGAGACATGTTGGACAAAACCCACTGAGTCGATGATTTTTTGGAGTGGGTCTGTGGACTTTTCCATGTGAATATTAAAGTCACCAAAAATGTGAATATCATCTGCCATGACTACAAGATATGATAGGAATTCAGGGAACTCAGTGGGGAACGCTGCATATGGCCCAGGAGGCCTATATAAAGTGATTGAGTAGGGCTGCATAGATTTCATGACTAGAAGCTCAAAAGACAAAAACGTAGTCGTTTGTTTTTTTGTAAATTGAAATTTTCTATCGTAAATATTAACAACTCCTCTGCCTTTGCGGGATGCATGGGGATATGGTCACTAGTGTAACCAGGAGGTGAGGCCTCATTTAACACAGTAAATTCATCAGGCTTAAGCCATGTTTCAGTCTGGCCAATCACATCAAGATTATGATCAGTGATTAGTTCATTGACGATAACTGCCTTGGAATTGAGGGATCTAACATTAAGTAGCCCTATTTTGAAATGTGAGGTATCACGATCTCTTTCAATAATGACAGGAATGGAGAAGGTCTTTATTCCAGTGAGATTACTAAGGCGAACACCGCCATGTATAGTCTTGCCCAACCTAGATCGAGGCACAGACACGGTCTCATTGGGGATAGCTGAGCTGACTATACTGACTGTGCTAGTGGCAGACTCCACTAAGCTGGCAGGCTGGCTAACAGCCTGCTGCCTGGCCAGCACCCTATTTCATTGTGGAGCTAGGGGAGTTAGTGCCCTGTCTATGTTCGTAGATAAGATGAGAGCACCCCTCCAGCTAGGATGGAGTCCGTCACTCCTCAACAGGCGAGGCTTGGTCCTGTTTGTGGGTGAGTCCCAGAAAGAGGGCCAATTATCTACAAATTCTATATTTTGGGGAGAGGAACAAAACAGTTTTCAACCAGCGATTGAGTTGTGAGACTGCTGTAGAGCTCATCACTCCCCCTAACTGGGAGGGGGCCAGAGACAATTACTCGATGCCGACACATCTTTCTAGCTGATTTACACGCTGAAGCTCGGCCCTGAGACATGGCTAAAGCCTGTTTTATGAGTGATCAGGGATACATCCCAAATGGCACCCTATTCACTATAAGATGTGCACTATCTAAATGGATAGGGTGCCATCTATGAGCCAGCGGGTCCTGTTTCCTGAGTGATATGGAGTGTTCTTTATAGTGTCCATCGACCCCCTCAAGACCCCTGTTGGCTCAGTCGTAGGAGGACTGGCTGCTGCCCTGCTGCCCTGCTGATGCAGGGAGGTTTACAAGTAGAGCTAATAAGCCTTTAAAGTTATGTTTGTCCTGGTTTCTATGCCACCTTTCATGGGTCTGTCAGGATCTAAATGTCAAGTTTTTTAGTCGGAGTTGAGTACCTGTAACCTTTTCCTTTTGTTTCGGGAAATATGTTTTTCCTCAGCCATGCATTTCAAGCCACACGTACTGGTCTGTTCTGTAATTACCAAAACAGATTCACCTGAACGTACATTCAAAAAGGGCTTTGTTCATTTTATTTTGTGAGAAACTATATACTTAACTCACAGTGATAAAACTAAGGTTATTTCCATTGTGTTATAGTCTAGTGTTACCGTTGTGGTATAGTGTTACCATTGTGTTATAGTCTAGTGTTACCATTGTGTTATGGTCTAGTGTTACCATTGTGGTATAGTCTAGTGTTACCCTTGTGTTATGGTCTAGTGTTACCATTGTGGTATAGTCCAGTGTTACCCTTGTGCTATAGTGTTACCATTGTGTTACGGTCTAGTGTTAACATTGTGTTATAGTCTAGTGTTACCATTGTGTTATAGTGTTACCATTGTGTTATAGTCTAGTGTTACCATTGTGTTATGGTCTAGTTTTACTATTGTGTTATAGTCTAGTGTTACCATTGTGCTATAGTGTTACCATTGTGTTATAGTCTAGTGTTACCATTGTGTTATAGTCTAGTTTTACCATTGTGTTACAGTCTAGTGTTACCATTGTGTTACAGTCTAGTGTTACCATTGTGTTATAGTCTAGTTTTACCATTGTGTTACAGTCTAGTGTTACCATTGTGTTATAGTCTAGTGTTACCATTGTGTTATAGTCTAGTGTTACCATTGTGTTATAGTCTAGTGTTACCATTGTGTTATAGTCTAGTGTTACCATTGTGTTATAGTCTAGTGTTACCATTGTGTTACCGTCTAGTGTTACCAGTGTAGTATAGTCTAGTGTTACCATTGTAGTATAGTCTAGTGTTACCATTGTAGTATAGTCTAGTGTTACCATTGTGTTACCATCTAGTGTTACCATTGTAGTATAGTCTAGTGTTACCATTGTGTCTCTGGTCCCGTCATCTCTCTGAGTTTACCTTCGCCCAGCTGTTCAGTTCTGACTCACCTTGGCCCACTCCTTTGATAATCAACTCTACATTATTTACACCAGTGTACCAAGGCTTCGTCTCCAATGGCAACCTATTCCCTACATAGTGCACTACTCTCGACCATGGGACTCTGGTTAACAGTAGTGCACTATATAGGGAATAAGGTGCAATTTGGATCGCAAGCCATATCTAGTCAGCAGATGTCTTTGTAAACCACATTGTCTGGCTTTGTGATTCCACAATAGTGTGTAAACAAGATAACGCAGTTTAACTTTTCTCATCCTTGGAAGAATCGGATAAAATAGCTTGTTTAGTTTTTATATTAGTTTAGCCACTCTGTATGGTCCCAGATCCAGAGCCCCGAAGTTTACAGATCCACAGCCCAGAACTCTATAGAAGCACAGCCCAAAACTCTATAGAATCACAGCCCAGAAAGAGCCACAGCCCAGAAATCTATAGAGCCACAGCCCAAAACTACTCTACAGAGCCACAGCACAGAAATCTATAGAGCCACAGCCCAAAAGTCTATAGAGTCACAGCCCAGAAATCTATAGAGCCACAGCCCAAAACTCTATAGAGGCACAGCCCAGAACTCTACAGAGCCACAGCCCAGAACTCTACAGAGCCACAGCCCATAACTCTATAGAATCACAGCCCAGAAAGAGCCACAGCCCAGAAATCTATAGAGCCACAGCCCAAAACTCTATAGAGCCACAGCCCAGAAATCTACAGAGCCACAGCCCAGAACTCTATAGAGCCACAGCTCAAAACTCTATAGAGCCACAGCCCAAAACTCTATAGAGCCACAGCCCAGAAATCTACAGAGTCACAGCCCAGAACTCTATAGAGTCACAGCCCAAAACTCTACAGAGCCACAGCCCAAAACTCTACAGAGCCACAGCCCAGAACTCTATAGAGCCACAGCCCAGGGCCCAGATTCACAAAACAAGCTTCATAAGATAGTTCGTAAGTGCATATCCTCAACAATATCTTAAGATTTAATGATTTTCTTAGGAACTTCTCAAATATCTTCTTACGAATCTTCTTAAGATGTTTGTTGCTAGGCAACCGTTTTAGCTAGCAGTCTAGCAGGCAATGGCAATTATGTTAGCATATTTCTTACTGAGATTACTGTTCTAAAACATGTTCTTGGGTTTAAAATAATCAATACTGAAACTTTCAGTAGAAGTTTGTGAGTGAATTAAACATGTTCAATTGCTTTCATGAGCTTTTTCTCTCACTGCCCCTGAGTTTTAGATGAGGGTTTATTTATCTTGGGTTTAAGAATATTTCCAAGGACTTTATTTTCAAGAATCAAATTTCTTCTTAACTTTTTGCTTAAAAGAAATTGCACAAGAAAATTTCCTATAACCTTTTTGATGAATAGTAACTTTACTTAACTTTCTTCTTACGTCTATAGTTAAGGAATAAAATGGCAGTTAAGAAGACATTTCTTCTTAAGAAGGTTTTGTGAATCTGGGCCCAGAACTCTACAGAGGCAGAACCCAGAACTCTACAGAGCCAGAACCCAGAACTCTAGAGAGCCAGAACCCAGAACTCTACAGAGCCAGAACCCAGAACTCTACAGAGCCAGAACCCAGAACTCTACAGAGGCAGAACCCAGAGGTCTACAGTACCAGAGCCCAGAACTCTACAGAGCCAGAACCCAGAACTCTACAGAGCGCAGTCTCTCCTGTTGTTTATATTTAGGGGTCAGTCTCTCCTGTTGTTTATATTTAGGGGGCAGTCTCTCCTGTTGTTTATATTCAGGGGGCAGTCTCTCCTGTTGTTTATATTTAGGGGCAGTCTCTCCTGTTTATATTTAGGGGGCCGTCTCTCCTGTTGTTTATATTTAGGGGGCAGTCTCTCCTGTTGTTTATATTTAGGGGCAGTCTCTCCTGTTGTTTATATTTAGGGGGCAGTCTCTCCTGTTGTTTATATTCAGGGGTCAGTCTCTCCTGTTGTTTATATTTAGGGGGCCGTCTCTCCTGTTGTTTATATTCAGGGGTCAGTCTCTCCTCTTGTTTATATTCAGGGGGCCGTCTCTCCTGTTGTTTATATTTAGGGGGAAGTCTCTCCTGTTGTTTATATTTAGGGGGCAGTCTCTCCTGTTTTATATTTAGGGGGCCGTCTCTCCTGTTTATATTTAGGGGCCGTCTCTCCTGTTGTTTATATTCAGGGGGAAGTCTCTCCTGTTGTTTATATTTAGGGGGCAGTCTCTCCTGTTTATATTTAGGGGGCAGTCTCTCCTGTTGTTTATATTTAGGGGGTCAGTCTCTCCTGTTGTTTATATTTAGGGGTCAGTCTCTCCTGTTGTTTATATTTAGGGGGCCGTCTCTCCTGTTGTTTATATTCAGGGGGCAGTCTCTCCTGTTTATATTTAGGGGGCCGTCTCTCCTGTTGTTTATATTTAGGGGGCAGTCTCTCCTGTTGTTTATATTCAGGGGGCAGTCTCTCCTGTTGTTTATATTTAGGGGGCCGTCTCTCCTGTTGTTATATTTAGGGGGCCGTCTCTCCTGTTGTTTATGTTTAGGGGCAGTCTCTCCTGTTGTTTATATTCAGGGGGCAGTCTCTCCTGTTGTTTATATTTAGGGGTAGTCTCTCCTGTTGTTTATATTTAGGGGGCAGTCTCTCCTGTTTATATTTAGGGGGCAGTGAAGCACGGAAGTGCACACACACACACACAACTGTCAGACGTTAAATCCTTTACTCTGTTCGATGTTAAATCGTTTACTCTGTCAGACGTTAAATCCTTTACTCTGTTAGACGTTAAATCCTTTACTCTGTCAGACGTTAAATCCTTTACTCTGTCAGACGTTAAATCCTTTACTCTGTTAGACGTTAAATCCTTTACTCTGTCAGAAGTTAAATCCTTTACTCTGTCAGACGTTAAATCCTTTACTCTGTTCGACGTTAAATCCTTTACTCTGTTAGATGTTAAATCCTTTACTCTGTCAGACGTTAAATCCTTTACTCTGTCAGACGTTAAATCCTTTACTCTGTCAGACGTTAAATCTTTTACGCTGTTAGACATTAAATCCTTTACTCTGTTAGACGTTAAATCCTTTACTCTGTTAGACGTTAAATCCTTTACTCTGTTAGACGTTAAATCCTTTACTCTGTTCGACGTTAAATCCTTTACTCTGTTAGATGTTAAATCCTTTACTCTGTCAGACGTTAAATCCTTTACTCTGTCAGACGTTAAATCCTTTACTCTGTCAGACGTTAAATCTTTTACGCTGTTAGACATTAAATCCTTTACTCTGTTAGACGTTAAATCCTTTACTCTGTTAGACGTTAAATCCTTTACTCTGTTAGACGTTAAATCCTTTACTCTGTTAGACGTTAAATCCTTTACTCTGTCAGACGTTAAATCTTTTACTCTGTTAGACGTTAAATCCTTTACTCTGTCAGACGTTAAATCCTTTACTCTGTCAGATGTTAAATCCTTTACTCTGTCAGACGTTAAATCCTTTACTCTGTTCGACGTTAAATCCTTTACTCTGTCAGACGTTAAATCCTTTACTCTGTTAGACGTTAAATCCTTTACTCTGTCAGACGTTAAATCTTTTTCTCTGTCAGACGTTAAATAATTTACTCTGTTAGACGTTAAATCTAGATGAGTGTCTCAGTGTTTTAAAATGGTCTGCAGTCTGAACATCTGTTATAATACTGTGGATGTTCTGCAGTCTGAACATCTGTGATAATACTGTTGATCCCAGTCTAGTAAATGTGGTTTGTTATGAAGCCTGTATTTCAAAAACAAGACCCTGATTAAATGTTCTCCTCGATTTAAAGACGGAAAAGAAGTCAGCAGTGCTAAACGTCAGAGACGCGTTTTGCAAATTTACGAGGCATGTGTTTTTATTTCCATTCAGGCTTATTTCAGTTGGAGCTGACAACTTCCCAGATCGAGTCTTGATGATGTGAGGTCATTTGACAGTTGATTTGTCAAATGGAAAGAGAGAAATACAGTGGTACAACATATAGAAGCTGTATCTCCATGATTAAAAGCAGAGCCAGACGGGACAGCAGCCCAGTTAAATCCTGTACTTATGCAATACTTTGGAAATTATTATTTACTTTCAGTGCTTTTATTTCAGTTTCATTTGAATTCCATTCCAATACTGCATTATGTATTTTGCTAATGTACAACACGCCCACGATAAGTGCCTGAGGGTTAATTGTAGCAGAATACTGAAATGCATGCAGTACGTCCTCTTCATTGTGACACTGCGTTTTCTGTCTGTTTTCATAGAGAGAGTGTAAAGTTTGGAGGAGAGATCCCTTGCTGTTATATCCCATGGTAGTTCATATTCACCTATAGTTAACCTGTAGGTTCCATAGGGCTCTGGTCAAAAGTGGTGCACTTTGTAGGGAATAGGGTGCCATTTGGGAAGCAACCAGTATTTACATGTTGACTGTAATGGTGGTGGGTATTTACAGAGGAGCATTTTGTCATTCAATATTAATCAACATACGAACTGCATCTATTAATAGAAGAATGTATTAAAGTAAAGCAGATTATGAGGAGTTTATATTTCTAAAGCCCAAACCCATCTCTCCTGTTCGGTGGCACCGTTCCATTCTGACTGAGTCTGTGTCCAAAATGGACCTCTATTCTCTATTTATAGTGCAGTTCTACTAACCGGGGCTCATAGGGCGCTGGTCAAAAGTAGCACACTACATAGGGACTATAGTGTGCTATTTGGGTCGCAGACTGATTATACAACAAGACAACCAACAGCACATTGTCAATCTGATAGTGTGCGAGTGGTGTACTGAAGACCTGTCTGTTCCCAGCGGGGTGTGGGTTCTCTCCTCTCTCATCTCTCCTCTCTCTGTCAGTCCGTTTGTCACCAGCTGATTTCCACACGCTAAGACCTGGTCCTGTATGACTCAGTTGGTAGAACAAGGCGTTTGCATCGGCACGGTTGTGTGTTCGATTCCCGGTGGGGGGGGAAACCAATATATAAAATGTACGTACACCATCTCTGTAAGTGGCTTTGGATGAAAACGTCTGCTAAATTCGATATATTACGCCCTGAATGCAGCCAGAGACAGACGTCTCGCTGCTCCATGATGATATCAGGCTCTCCTCTGGTCTTTGAGAGCGTGAAGATGACTTTATGACAACGTGATCCATAGAAGTAGAATCAGAATAGAAAATAGATGGTATTGATCTATGATGGGGTGTTCTGTCGTCTCAAGGCCTCCTCTCATCTCAGACTTTCATCAATAGCTGCTGCTATCTCCTCAGAAGAATAATCTTTCGGATCAGGGACTTTCTCGACTACTTTCATAGAGTGCGTCCGAAATCTCACCCTATTCCCTATATAGTGCACTATATTTGACAGGAGCCCTATGGGTCATGGTTAAAAGTAGTGCACTATATAGGGAATAGGTTGCCACTTGGAATGCAAAAACACTCCCGTCACTGTGACAGTCAGTCTTTCATAGGTAGTCCTATTAGCCTGACGTGGGAGTTGTGTTAAATTGGGTCAATCAGATCACACAGCGGTGGTATTCATGATCCTTGAAGAGACCTCCTACAGAGCACAGAGTAGTCTCAGTGGAATTAAGGAGATTAACAACACATGCCAAATGGTACCCTATTCTCCATATATAGGGCCCTATAGTCCCCTGGTCAAACATAGTGCACTCTGGGTAAAGAATGCCATTTGGGATGCGGAACTAAGCCTGTTCATGGTTCTCTATGGTGTAGTCAGCAGGCTGTTTTCACACCAAGCCCTAAACGCTGGACTGGAGCTTCTTCTGAATAAGCATAATAAACTTGTCCCGGCTGTAATCTGGTATTACTGATATCCACTCTTGAGCTTTTTTTATTGTTCTGCATTGCTTTTACTGTCTGTGAATAGTGTGAAATAATTGGATGGCTGATAATTGAATGTGGGGGTATAAATGTAAATGTGGGGTATAGCAATGTATTGTTATACCCCCACATTAAAACATATTACAATTTAACACATACTATAGAATTCTGCAGTAAACTGTAATATACTATAGAATACTATACTACACACTGTAGTATCCCTCGATCATGTGTAGTACTTACTATAAAATGTTGCAGTATACTATAGAATACTATAGTAAATACTACAGTAGTGTCCGCAAAAAGACTACAGTCCTCAAAAATATTACCCTTTTTTTTAAACTATAGTAAATACTACAGTATTTAATTTACATACAACCTGCCCATTCCCTTCCCCCATAATGCAGTTTGTGCCATCCATAAGTGAGAAACCTACATGTCAAGTACAGACCATATAATATGTTACCTACAGGTTCTAGAAAAGAGCAGAATCTCTGTCCTCTCCATTCTGACCCTAGTCCTGCCTACCTACAGGGTGAAACTAAATATTAGGACAGTGTTCTTAATGTTTTTTACCCTCAGTGATTAGGACAGAATATATTGAATGGGGTATAATTTGACACTCAGCCATTCCATTAAACATACCGTATCCCAGACCTTGAATGCATGGCTGTTTTATTCCTATTGTGGGTTGATTGCTTAGCAGTCCACACACCACTTTAAACAATTATACAACATTAGCAAACTTCATACAATTTAATGTTTTGATTGTTGTCATGAAGTTGAAATATGTTGACTTTTGTGGAAACATTTTGTATCGCCACATTGTGGTGTGTTTTTTATTGTTGTTGTTGCTGGGTTTTTGTAGTGATTGTTATAAAATTCCTAATTTGCATTATACATGTCTTTTCCAGCCTTTTGACAACAGACAAAAAGAAACAAAATACATATTCATAAAAGACAGGCAGACAAGCAGCTGGATTAACTGAGCTCGGGTAATTTTCATCAACCCTTGGCTAATTCCAAACACAATTAACCTTTCCAAACAAACTGCACTTATCAGGGAGAATTCAGCAGGCAGACGGGATGGGTGGAATATAAAAGAGCCCACTTGGTGCGTTTTGCAAAATGAACCTGAAGCTGCGTTGACATTTGTAAAAAAAAAAAAAAAAAAAATGTATTAAATTATCTGCTTTGAAAGAAACTCTGCAATCAATATGTTGTCATTATTGTAAATAATAATAATAATAATAATAATGTATTGTAAATGACTTGCCTGGTTAAATAAAGGGAAAATAAAAATCTATTGTAGATAATGGAGTTGATGTGATGCAGTATCTTTAGTTATAATCAGTTATAAAGGTAACTTAACTTAATGAGTTGTCTCAACTTGGCATACAGATGGATTGCTACCACGCTGTTTCTGATACAGTTTTGAATATGTTTGATTTTTATTGATTTTATTTATTATAATCGCCATTATCTGAGGCCAACGACGACAGCTAGGCTTACTGGGGTCTGACACATCACCCAAAAGACATTACAGACAAAACACTTTGGAATTGACATACATTTAAAACATGGACGTGCACTGTGTGTGTGTCTATCAATGTTTTGTCTCAAACATAATGTCCGTTAACAAGGCAACTGCCCTATCCTACATAGACCTGGCCTGACTAGATCTGAGCCAGTAGCTCTGAGCCAGTAGATATGAGCCGGTAGTTATGAACCAGTAGATATGAACCGGTAGTTATGAACCAGTAGACATGAGCCAGTAGATATGAGCCAGTAGATATGAGCCTGTAGATATGAGCCAGTAGATATGAGCCAGTAAATATGAGTCAGTAGATATGAGCCAGTCGATATGAGCCAGTAGATCTGAGCCAGTAGATATGAGCCAGTCGATATGAGACAGTCGATATGAGACAGTCGATATGAGCCAGAGTGATGAGCCAGTAGCTGAAACACAAAGTGTGCATACTAATTAGCACCATTTCCCCTTTGTAGTGAACTACAGTATCTCACAAAAGTGAGTACACCCCTCACATTTTTGTAAATATTTGAGTATATCTTTTCATGTGACAACACTGAAGAAATAACACTTTGTTACAATGTAAAGTAGTGAGTGTACAGCTTGTATAACAGTGTAAATTTGCTGTCCCCTCAAAATAACTCAACACACAGCCATTAATGTCTAAACCGCTGGCAACAAAAGTGAGTACACCCCTAAGTGAAAATGTCCAAATTGGGCCCAAAGTGTCAATATTTTGTGTGGCCACCATCATTTTCCAGCACTGCCCTCTTGGGCATGGAGTTCACCAGAGCTTCACAGGTTGCCACTGGAGTCCTCTTCCACTCCTCCATGACGACACCACGGAGCTGGTGGATGTTAGAGACCTTGCACTCCTCCACCTTCCGTTTGAGGATGTCCCACAGATGCTCAATAGGGTTTAGGTCTGGAGACATGCTTGGCCAGTTCATCACCTTTACCCTCAGCTTCTTTAGCAAGGCAGTGGTCGTCTTGGAGGTGTGTTTGGGGTCGTTATCATGTTGGAATACTGCCCTGCGGCCCAGTCTCCGAAGGGAGGGGATCATGCTCTGCTTCAGTATGTCACAGTACATGTTGGCATTCATGGTTCCCTCAATGAACTGTAGCTCCCCAGTGCCGGCAGCACTCATGCAGCCCCAGACCATGACACTCCCACCACCATGCTTGACTGTAGGCAAGACACACTTGTCTTTGTACTCCTCACCTGGTTGCCGCCACACACGCTTGACACCATCTGAACCAAATAAGTTTATCTTGGTCTCATCAGACCACAGGACATGGTTCCAGTAATCCATGTCCTTAGTCTGCTTGTCTTCAGCAAACTGTTTGCGGGCTTTCTTGTACATCATCTTTAGAAGAGGCTTCCTTCTGGGATGACAGCCATGCAGACCAATTTGATGCAGTGTGCGGCGTATGGTCTGAGCACTGACAGGCTGACCTCCCACCCACCCCTTCAACCTCTGCAGCAGTGCTGGCAGCACTCATACGTCTATTTCCCAAAGACAACCTCTGGATATGACGCTGAGCACGTGCACTCAACTTCTTTGGTCGACCATGGCGAGGCCTGTTCTGAGTGGAACCTGTCCTGTTAAACCGCTGTATGGTCTTGGCCACCGTGCTGCAGCTCAGATTCAGGGTCTTGGCAATCTTCTTATAGCCCAGGCCATCTTTATGTAGAGCAACAATTATTTTTTTCAGATCCTCAGAGAGTTCTTTGCCATGAGGTGCCATGTTGAACTTCCAGTGACCAGTCAGTATGAGGGAGTGTGAGAGCGATGACACCAAATGTAACACACCTGCTCCCCATTCACACCTGAGACCTTATAACACTAACGAGTCACATGACACCAGGGAGGGAAAATGGCTAATTGGGCCCAATTTGGACATTTTCACTTAGGGGTGTACTCACTTTTGTTGCCAGCGGTTTAGACATTAATGACTGTGTGTTGAGTTATTTTGAGGGGACTGGTAAATTTACCCTGTTATACAAGCTGTACACTCACTACTTTACATTGTAGCAAAGTGTCATTTCTTCAGTGTTGTCACATGAAAAGATGTACTCAAATATTTACAAAAATGTGAGGGGTGTACTCACTTTTGTGAGATACTGTATATAGGTATAAGGTGCTCTTTGGGATAAATCCAGGGTGCTAGAGAGTTAAGTGATGTGACCACTCCACCGGCTGTCCCAGGAGCTTCACACACAGTGCCGGCCGACTGGGTTTCATGTAGTGGGGCTGCCTTTGTGCCGACTCACTGCCCAAGCCCATCCCTTACCAGTAGCCTGGTCCCAGATCTGTCTGTTTGTGTGTTTCTGTCTGGATAACTCCTATGGTTATTGTCACGCCATGTACAACCGAGGGTCCCGTGCAATCTGGGGCCTAACCCATGGGATCCTAACCCTAACCCTGTAACTAACCCTGTCCCTGTTGTTTGACCTGCAGGATATGTCTGGTAACTAACCCTGTCCCTGTTGTTTGACCTGCAGGATATGTCTGGCAACTAACCCTGTCCCTGTTGTTTGACCTGCAGGATATGTCTGGTAACTAACCCTGTCCCTGTTGTTTGACCTACAGGATATGTCTGGTAACTAACCCTGTCCCTGTTGTTTGACCTACAGGATATGTCTGGTAACTAACCCTGTCCCTGTTGTTTGACCTACAGGATATGTCTGGTAACTAACCCTGTCCCTGTTGTTTGACCTGCAGGATATGTCTGGTAACTAACCCTGTCTCTGTTGTTTCACCTGCAGGATATGTCTGGTAACTAACCCTGTCCCTGTTGTTTGACCTGCAGGATATGTCTGGTAACTAACCCTGTCCCTGTTGTTTGACCTGCAGGATATGTCTGGTAACTAACCCTGTCCCTGTTGTTTGACCTACAGGATATGTCTGGTAACTAACCCTGTCTCTGTTGTTTGACCTGTAGGATATGTCTGGTAACTAACCCTGTCCCTGTTGTTTGACCTGCAGGATATGTCTGGTAACTAACCCTGTCCCTGTTGTTTGACCTGCAGGATATGTCTGGTAACTAACCCTGTCCCTGTTGTTTGACCTACAGGATATGTCTGGTAACTAACCCTGTCCCCGTTGTTTGACCTGCAGGATATGTCTGGTAACTAACCCTGTCCCTGTTGTTTGACCTGCAGGATATGTCTGGTAACTAACCCTGCCCTTGTTGTTTGACCTACAGGATATGTCTGGTAACTAACCCTGTCCCTGTTGTTTGACCTACAGGATATGTCTGGTAACTAACCCTGTCCCTGTTGTTTGACCTACAGGATATGTCTGGTAACTAATCCTGTCCCGGTTGTTTGACCTGCAGGATATGTCTGGTAACTAACCCTGTCCCTGTTGTTTGACCTACAGGATATGTCTGGTAACTAACCCTGTCCCTGTTGTTTGACCTACAGGATATGTCTGGTAACTAACCCTGTCCCTGTTGTTTGACCTGCAGGATATGTCTGGTAACTAACCCTGTCCCTGTTGTTTGACCTGCAGGATATGTCTGGTAACTAACCCTGTCCCTGTTGTTTGACCCGCAGGATCCACTGCCACCTGGGAGGGCCTGATGGGACCCATGCTGCCAGCCCAGTTTGCCCGGATGACATCACTGTCAGCGCCAGGTGTTGCTCTCATGACTGGAGACTGGAGACCCCACTCAACATCAGGTTAGGCCCTGTCAATCAATCAATCAATCAATCATCAGGTTGGATATGTAAGTCAATCAATCAATCAATTCATCTATCAATTAATACACCGTTTCATGTTTTTAACCATACTGTATATTCATGTATTTATTGAAATATTGTACCGCATAATACACTCGTAGAGGCTCATTTTGTATTCATCAGACTGAATAGTTGGTGCTACACTCTGAAGAATATATTTGACCATAACACAACCCTTGAACTTCTCATTGTAATAAACGTTCCTCTGTCTTAGAGTAAGAGAACAGACCTGCTGTTCCGTGGGCTTCATATTTCATTTCAGTCATTTAGCAGACGCTCTTATCCAGAGCGACTTACAGTAGTGAATGCATACATTTAATTTCATGCATTTTTCTTTTTTTTTGTATTTGCCCCCCGTGGGAATCGAACCCACAACCCTGGCGTTGCACACAACATGCTGGCGTTGCAAACACCATACTCTACCAACTGAGCCACAGGGAAGCCATATCATATCATTGTAATAAGCGTACCTCCTGTTACAGTAGGAGAACAGACCTACTGTACCGTGAGCTTCATATCATTGTAATAAACGTTCCTCCTGTTACAGTAGGAGAACAGACCTACTGTACCGTGAGCTTCATATCATTGTAATAAACGTTCCTCCTGTTACAGTAGGAGAACAGACCTACTGTACCGGGGGCTTCATATCATTGTAATAAACTACCTCCTGTTACAGTAGGAGAACAGACCTACTGTACCGTGAGCTTCATATCATTGTAATAAACTACCTCCTGTTACAGTAGGACAACAGACCTACTGTACCGTGAGCTTCATATCATTGTAATAAACATTCCTTCCTGTTACAGTAGGAGAACAGACCTACTGTACCGTGAGCTTCATATCATTGTAATAAACGTTCCTCCTGTTACAGTAGGAGAACAGACCTACTGTACCGTGAGCTTCATATCATTGTAATAAACTACCTCCTGTTACAGTAGGAGAACAGACCTACTGTACCGTGAGCTACATATCATTGTAATAAACATTCCTTCCTGTTACAGTAGGACAACAGACCTACTGTACCGTGAGCTTCATATCATTGTAATAAACGTTCCTCCTGTTACAGTAGGAGAACAGACCTACTGTACCGTGAGCTTCATATCATTGTAATAAACATTCCTTCCTGTTACAGTAGGAGAACAGACCTACTGTACCGTGAGCTTCATATCATTGTAATAAACTACCTCCTGTTACAGTAGGAGAACAGACCTACTGTACCGGGGGCTTCATATGCCTTTATATCTTCGTTTCAGGGAGGTTGTCATCTCAACATCAAAATGCTTTTATGTATCTTTCATCATTCCTCATGTCTGGATAAAGGCTGAACCAATCTGTCCATCATTGATTTAAAGTGTACCATGTAAAGAGATGAAATGTATCACTGTGATGTGACAGACAGCACCTCCTTCACTCCGGGGTGGCAGGTAGCCTAGTGGTTAGAGCAGGTAGTCTAGTGGTTAGAGCAGGTTGCCTAGTGGTTAGAGCAGGTAGCCTAGTGGTTAGAGCAGGTAGCCTAGTGGTTAGAGCAGGTAGTCTAGTGGTTAGAGCAGGTTGCCTAGTGGTTAGAGCAGGTAGCCTAGTGGTTAGAGCAGGTAGCCTAGTGGTTAGAGGCAGGTAGCCTAGTGGTTAGAGGCAGGTAGCCTAGTGGTTAGAGGCAGGTAGCCTAGTGGTTAGAGGAGGTAGCCTAGTGGTTAGAGCAGGTAGCCTAGTGGTTAGAGCAGGTAGCCTAGTGGTTAGAGCAGGTAGTCTAGTGGTTAGAGCAGGTTGCCTAGTGGTTAGAGCAGGTAGCCTAGTGGTTAGAGCAGGTAGCCTAGTGGTTAGAGCAGGTAGCCTAGTGGTTAGAGCAGGTAGTCTAGTGGTTAGAGCAGGTTGCCTAGTGGTTAGAGCAGGTAGCCTAGTGGTTAGAGCAGGTAGCCTAGTGGTTAGAGCCAGGTAGCCTAGTGGTTAGAGCAGGTAGCCTAGTGGTTAGAGTCAGGTAACCTAGTGGTTAGAGCAGGTAGCCTAGTGGTTAGAGCAGGTAGCCTAGTGGTTAGAGCAGGTAGCCTAGTGGTTAGAGCCAGGTAGCCTAGTGGTTAGAGCAGGTAGCCTAGTGGTTAGAGCAGGTAGCCTAGTGGTTAGAGTCAGGTAGCCTAGTGGTTAGAGCCAGGTAGCCTAGTGGTTAGAGCAGGTAGCCTAGTGGTTAGAGTAGGTAGCCTAGTGGTTAGAGCAGGTAGCCTAGTGGTTAGAGCAGGTAGCCTAGTGGTTAGAGCAGGTAGCCTAGTGGTTAGAGCCAGGTAGCCTAGTGGTTAGAGTAGATAGCCTAGTGGTTAGAGCAGGTAGCCTAGTGGTTAGAGCAGGTAGCCTAGTGGTTAGAGCAGGTAGCCTAGTGGTTAGAGCAGGTAGCCTAGTGGTTAGAGCAGGTAGCCTAGTGGTTAGAGGTTTGGACTAGTAACCAAAAGGTTGCTAGATCGAATCGCAGAGCTGACAAGGTAAAAATCTGTCGTTCTGCCCCTGAACAAGGCAGTTTAACCCACTGTTCCTAGGCTGTCATTGAAAATAAGAATTTGGTCTTAACTGCCTTGCCTAGTTAAATAAAGGTAAAATAAAAATAATAATAAATTGCCATAGCTCTGTGTTGTGACAGACGGCACCTCCGTCAGTCCACTCTCAGTCAAATAAACATATCTCCCATGAGTACATACATCTCCCATGAGTACTGTAGAAATAGGTTGTGTGTGTTGTGTCTCAGACTAGTAAGGTATCAGATCATCTCAGTATACATTATTACATCTGTTTGTTCATCATCTACAATCGTTGAGTGCAACATTTTAACATTTTAACATGTTTGAGCAAGTGGAAAGTGCTGAAACACACATTTTATTTTCCATACACACACACACACACACACACACACACACACACACACACACACACACACACACACACACACACACACACACACACACACACAACAACAACAACTCCTAGTTCACGGAAGAAAGGAAGGACTCATGGAAGCATATTTTGGTGCCAATATCTTTAATATTTCCCAGTCTTCCTCTTGTCATCTCTCTTCATCTTGATGTCAGCTTCACTTGACTGCCTTCTGAAAGCCACAGGAGAATTACCCGTCTCAGACGGGAAACTAGGGTTTTGTTTCCTACCAAGCTGAGATGAGGGAGCATTTGTATTTTTGAAGAGACCCTAACGTTATACACTCTTTCTATGACACAGACTGACCAGGTGAATCCAGGTGAACGCTATAATCCCTTATTCGATGTCACTTATTGATGTCAAATCCACTTCCAATCAGTGTAGATGAAAGGGAGGAGACAGGTTAAAGAAGGATTTTTACACCTTGAGACAATTGAGACAGATTGTGTATGTGTGCCATTCAGAGGGTGAATGGGCAAGAACAAATATTTAAGTGCCTTTGAATGGGGTACGGTAGTAGGTTCCAGGCACACCGGGTTTGAGTCACAGGAGGTTGGTGGAACCTTAATTGCGGAGGACGGGCTCATGGTAATGGCTGGAGCGGAATTGGTGGAATGATATCCAACACATGGTTTCTATGTGTTTGATGCCATTTCATTTGAACCGTTCAAGCCATTATTCGGAGCCGTCCTCCCTTCAGCAGCCTCCGCTGGTTTGAGTGTGTCAAGAACTACAACGCTGCTGGGTTTTTCACACTCAAAAGACATGCCACCACCCAAAGGACACTAGGGTGGCTGGAGTCTCTACCCGCCTCTACCAGGCGGTGTCAGAGGAAGGCCCTAAAAGACTCCAGCCACCCTAGTCATAGACTGTTCTCTCTGCTACCGCACAGCAAGCGGTACCGGAGCACCAAGTCTAGGTCCAAGAAGGCTTCTAAACAGCTTCTACCCCCAAGCCATAAGACTCCTGAACATATAATCAAATGGCTACCCAGACTATTTGCATTGCCCCCCCCCCCTTTTACACCGCTGCTACTCTCTGTTGTTATCATCTCTGCATAGTCACTTTAATAACTCTACCTACATGTACATATTACCTCAATTACCTCGACTAACCGGTGCCCCCGCACATTGACTCTGTACCGGTACCCCCTGTATATAGTCTCCACATTGACTCTGTACCAGTACCCCCTGTATATAGTCTCCACATTGACTCTGTACCAGTACCCCCTGTATATAGTCTCCACATTGACTCTGTACCTGTACCCCCTGTATATAGTCTCCACATTGACTCTGTACCAGTACCCCCTGTATATAGCCTCCACATTGACTCTGTACCAGTACCCCCTGTATATAGCCTCTCTATTGTTATTATACTGCTGCTCTTTAATTATTTGTTACTTTTAGTTCTTATTCTTATGTTTTTTTTTACTGCGTTGTTGGTTAGGGGCTCGTAAGTAAGCATTTCACTGTAAGGTATTCGCATGTGACTAATAACATTTGATTTGATTTGATCCAGCCAACTTGACACAACTGAGGGAAGCATTGGAGTCATCACGGGCCAACATCCCTGTGGAATGCTTTCGAGAGTCTTGTAGAGTCCATGCGCCGATGAATTGAAGCAGTTCTGAAGGCAAAAGGGGGTGCAACTCAATATTAGGAACAGTGTATACCTCTATGCTCTTACCATAGACATCCTTATGTTGCATATCTCTATGCTCGTACTATAGATCACTCTATACTGCATATATCTATGCTCGTACGATAGATCACTCTAAACTGCATATCTCTATGCTCGTACTATAGATCACTCTAAACTGCATATCTCTATGCTCGTACTATAGATAACTCTAAACTGCATATCTCTATGCTCGTACTATAGATCACTCTATACTGCATATATCTATGCTCGTACGATAGATCACTCTATACTGCAAACATCTATGCTCGTACTATAGATCACTCTAAACTACATATCTCTATGCTCATACTATAGATCACTCTAAGCTGCATATCTCTATGCTCGTACTATAGATAACTCTATACTGCATATATCTGTGCTCGAACTATAGATAACTCTATACTGCATATATCTATGCTCGTACTATAGATAACTCTATACTGCATATATCTATGCTCATACTATAGATAACTCTATACTGCATATATCTATGCTCGTACTATAGATAACTCTATACTGCATATATCAATGCTCGTACTATAGATCACTCTTAACTGCATATCTCTATGCTCGTACTATAGATAACTCTATACTGCATATTCATTTGTTAGTCTCATTCCTTACTATGTTTAGTGTTTAGTAAATATTGACACAACTGGAACACGAGTAGTGGCAGAATCCAATTTGTTCACCTTTTAGACTACCCATTGTGTATTTTCCTTCATTATAGCTCTCCTCTCTGTGTGTGTGTGTGTGTGTGTGTGTGTGTGTGTGTGTGTGTGTGTGTGTGTGTGTGTGTGTATGCGCGACTCCTAATTAGATTGCAGAGAACTGGTATTGATTTTGCTATTGTGCTCCATCAATATTCACACCGCCATCAGGCTGCAATAAATATCCCTGATTTGTTATGTCCCAGCTGCAGTACATTCAATAACATATCTGTGTAAGATATTAACATCAGTTCAACATTACCGCTGTATCCCTGAAAGGAATGTGGAAGATTCTAACATCAGTTCAACATTACCGCTGTATCCCTGAAAGGAATCTGGAAGATATGAACATCAGTTCAACATTACCGCTGTATCCCTGAAAGGAATGTAGAAGATATTAACATCAGTCAACATTACCGCTGTATCCCTGAAAGGAATGTAGAAGATTCTAACATCAGTTCAACATTATCGCTGTATCCCTGAAAGGAATGTGGCAGATATTAACATCAGTTGAACATTACCGCTGTATCCCTGAAAGGAATGTAGAAGATACTAACATCAGTTCAACATTACCGCTGTATCCCTGAAAGGAATGTGGAAGATTCTAACATCAGTTCAACATTACCGCTGTATCCCTGAAAGGAATGTAGAAGATACTAACATCAGTTCAACATTACCGCTGTGTCCCTGAAAGGAATGTGGAAGATATGAACATCAGTTCAACATTACCGCTGTATCCCTGAAAGGAATGTGGAAGATACTAACATCAGCTTAACAATGTACAGTCGTGCCCAAAAGTTTTGAGAATGACACAAATATACATTTTCAAAAAGTCTGCTGCCTCAGTTTGTATGATGGCAATTTGCATATACTCCAGAATGTTATGAAGAGTGATCACATGAATTACAATTAATTGCAAAGCCCCTTTTTGCCATGCAAATGAACTGAATCCGCCAAAACATTTCCACTGCATTTCAGCCCTGCCACAAAAGGACCAGCTGATATCATGTCAGTGATTCTCTCGTTAACACAGGTGTGCTTCAAAAGGAAGGTGGTGCTTGGAATCATTGTCCTTCCTCTGTCAACCATGGTTACCTGCATGGAAACACGTGCCGTCATCATTGCTTTGCACAAAAAGGGCTTCACAGGCAAGGATATTGCTGCCAGTAAGATTGCACCTAAATCAACCATTTATTGGATCATCAAGAACTTCAAGGAGAGCGGTTCAATTGTTATGAAGAAGGCTTCAGGGCTCCCAAGAAAGTCCAGCAAGCGCCAGGACCGTCTCCTAAAGTTGATTCAGCTGCGGGATCGGGGCACCACCAGTACAGAGCTTGCTCAGGAATGGCAGCAGGCAGGTGTCAGTGCATCTGCACGCACAGTGAGGCAAAGACTTTTGGAGGATGGCCTGCTGTCAAGAAGGGCAGCAAAGAAGCCACTTCTTTCCAGGAAAAACATCAGGGACAGACTGATATTCTGCAAAAGGTACAGGGATTGGACTGCTGAGGACTGGGGTAAAGTCATTTTCTCTAATGAATCCCCTTTCCGATTGTTTGGGGCATCCAGAAAAAAGCTTGTCTGGAGAAGACAAGGTGAGCGCTACCATCAGTCCTGTGTCATGCCAACAGTAAAGCATCCTGAGACCATTCATGTGTGGGGTTGCTTCTCAGCCAAGGGAGTGGGCTCACTCACAATGTTGTGTGTGTGTGGTACCAACACATCCTCCGAGAGCAACTTCTCCCAACCATCCTGGAACAGTTTGGTGATGAACAAAGCCTTTTCCAGCATGATGGAGCACCTTGCCATAAGGCAAAAGTGGGTCGGGAACTAAGTGGCTCAGGGAACAAAACATCGATATTTTGGGTCCATGGCCAGGAAACTCCCCAGACCTTAATCCCATTGAGAACTTGTGGTCAATCCTCAAGAGGTGGGTGAAAAAACAAAAACCCACACATTCTGACAAACTCCAAGCATTGATTATGCAAGAATGGGCTGCCATCAGTCAGGATGTGGCCCAGAAGTTAATTGGCAGCATGCCAGGGCGGATTGCAGAGGTCTTGAAAAAGAAGGGTCAACACTGCAAATACTGACTCTTTGCATCAACTTCATGTAATTGTCAATAAAAGCCTTTGACACTTATGAAATGCTTGTAATTATACTTCAGTATTCCATAGTAACATCTGACAAAAATATCTAAAGACACTGAAGCAGCAAACTTTGTGGAAATTAATATTTGTGTCATTCTCAAAACTTTTGGCCACGACTGTACTCTAAGGCAGAGGCAGTAAAGCTTTTGTTGGTATTAAATAGTTACAGCTACAGTTATATTTCAGAGGCACTTGACTTGATAGTTTTCACAGGTATTCGTCTGCTATTTAGTAATAGACATATACTCCTATAATTGGTTACTAACTTGGTACCAAACTCAGCCTGGTTGTGCATTTTGTATTGAATCCCCAAAAGATGAAGAAGTAATTTGTATAATTGCAACATTTTCCACCTGGTAATTTTCCACAAGATAAAAATGCTACCATTATTCCAACAAAGAGAGTATGTGTGTGTGTGTCTCTGTGTGTGTGTGTGTGTGTGTGTGTGTGTGTGTGTGTGTGTGTGTGTGTGTGTGTGTGTGTGTGTGAGTGTGTGTGTGTGTGTGTGTGTGTGTGTGTGTGTGTGTGTGTGTGTGTGGGGGGGGGGGGGGGTAGCATGGAACCTGAAGGGTTTAAAATGAAAGCGTTGACACAGACAGTAATGTAAAACATTTGACACAGACAGTAATGTAAAACATTTGACACAGACAGTAATGTAGAACATTTGACACAGACAGTAATGTAAAACATTTGACACAGACAGTAATGTAAAACATTTGACACAGACAGTAATGTAGAACATTTGACACAGACAGTAATGTAGAACATTTGACACAGACAGTAATGTAGAACATTTGACACAGACAGTAATGTAAAACATTTGACACAGACAGTAATGTAGAACATTTGACACAGACAGTAATGTAGAACATTTGACACAGACAGTAATGTAGAACATTTGACACAGACAGTAATGTAAAACATTTGACACAGACAGTAATGTAAAACATTTGACACAGACAGTAATGTAGAACATTTGACACAGACAGTAATGTAAAACATTTGACACAGACAGTAATGTAGAACATTTGACACAGACAGTAATGTAGAACATTTGACACAGACAGTAATGTAAAACATTTGACACAGACAGTAATGTAGAACATTTGACACAGACAGTAATGTAGAACATTTGACACAGACAGTAATGTAGAACATTTGACACAGACAGTAATGTAGAACATTTGACACAGACAGTAATGTAGAACATTTGACACAGACAGTAATGTAGAACATTTGACACAGACAGTAATGTAGAACATTTGACACAGACAGTAATGTAAAACATTTGACACAGACAGTAATGTAGAACATTTGACACAGACAGTAATGTAGAACATTTGACACAGACAGTAATGTAGAACATTTGACACAGACAGTAATGTAGAATGTCTGAATAATCTTCGGCCGCTACTCCACTAACTGTTGTCTCCATTCATCACCATCATCACCATCATCACCATCATCACCATCACCATCACCATCACCATCATCATCACCATCATCACCATCACCATCATCATCACCATCATCATCACCATCATCACCATCATCATCATCACCATCATCATCACCATCATCATCATCATCACCATCATCATCACCATCATCACCATCATCACCATCATCATCACCATCCTCACCATCATCACCATAATCATCACCATTATCATCATCATCATCATCATCACCATCATCATCATCACCATTATCATCATCATCATCATCATCATCATCACCACCATCATCACCATCATCATCACCATCATCATCACCATCCTCACCATCATCACCATCATCATCACCATCATCATCACCATCATCACCATCACCACCACCATCATCACCATCATCACCATCATCATCATCATCACCATAATCATCATCATCACCATCATCACCATCATCATCAGCATCATCATCACCATCCTCATCACCATCATCATCACCATCACCATCATCACCATCATCATCACCACCATAATCATCACCACCATCATCCCCATCATCATCATCACCATCATCATCACCATCATCACCATCCTCATCACCATCATCATCACCATCACCATCATCATCACCACGATAATCATCACCATCATCACCATCATCATCACCATCATCATCACCATCATCATCACCACCACCATCATCAACATCACCATCATCACCATCATCACCACCATCATAACCATCACCATCATCATCATCATCACCACCATCATCACCATCATCATCACCATCATAACATCACCATCATCATCATAACCATCACCGTCATCACCATCATCACCACCATCATCATCACCATCATCACTATCATCACCACCATCACCATCATCATCACCATCATCATCATCCAGTACGTGAGTCCGTCTGTCTGCTTGATCTTCTTGTGTTCTGCACTCCTCTCAACCTCCAGCTGTAAAGACCTGCCTGGGAGGACAGGACAAGTCATCCACAACTAGGTTGATGTGATGTACCTCAGCTAACCGGTGCCCCCGCACATTGACTCTGTACCGGCACCCCCCCTCCCCCCATATATATTGTTATATTTTACTGCTCCTCTTTATTGCTTGTTACTTTTATCTCTTGTTCTTATCTGTATTTTTTTTTTAACTGCGCTGTCGGTTAGGAGCTCGTAAGTAAGCATTTCACTGTAAGGTCTACACCTGTTGTATTTGGGTTGTATTCGGCGCATATGACCAATAACATTTGATTTGAGGTGATGTGGCTCCTGAGCATATACTTTGAGTTGATTACTCAGCTGCAAATTCCATTGAGATATATTTGCAATTTTATCATCATATTATACCAACAACAACAACAACAACAGAAAACCCAGTCCACAAGCTAATTTGCTGTCTCTCTTTACTCTTGCAGATAAGCGTTTGGCCAGGAGAAGAGCGTCATGCGCTGCAACGTTGCTGCTGCATACAGAGCAGAAGACAACCCAGGAGAAACATACAGAGGTAGGTGGTGATGTTAGAGCTCAAACAGCACCCTATTCCCTATGTAGTGCACTACTTTTAACCAGAGCACTATGGGCCCAGGTCAAAAGTAGTGCACTATATAGGGAAATATTTCATTTCATTTGGGACGTACAATGTTCATTAACTTACACTGAAGCTGTGGCATAACTACATCTACCAAATCTAGGCCATATCCAAGCACAGCAGCTGAAATCAAGGTTTTAGTCCTGTATGCCGTAGTGAGTCATGCCAAATGGATCCGATGAAACAGAGGAAGAGTTTTACTTTGATAATCCATGTCAGATGATGAGCAGTGGTATAAAGTACTTTAGTAAAAATACTTGAAAGTACTACTTAAGTAGTTGTTTTGGGGTATCTGTAATTTACTTTACTATTTATATTTTTGACAACTTTCACTTTTACTCCACTACATTCCTAAAGACAACAAAGTATGTTTTACTCCATACATTTTCCCTGACACTCAAAAGTACTCGTTACATTTTGAATGCTTAGCAGGACAAGAAAAATTGTCTAATTCACGCACTTATCAAGAGAACATCCCTGGTCATCCCTACTGCCTCTGATCTGGAGGACTCACTAAACAGAGAACATCCCTGGTCATCCCTACAGCCTCTGATCTGGCAGACTGACTAAACAGAGAACATCCCTGGTCATCCCTACTGCCTCTGATCTGGAGGACTCACTAAACAGAGAACATCCCTGGTCATCCCTACTGCCTCTAATCTGGTGGACTCACTAAACAGAGAACATCCCTGGTCATCCCTACTGCCTCTGATCTGGTGGACTCACTAAACAGAGAACATCCCTGGTCATCCCTACTTCCTCTGATCTGGTGGACTCACTAAACACACATGCTTCCTTTGTAAATGATGTCTGAGTGTGCCCCTGGCTATCCGTAAATTAAACAAAACAAGAAAATGGTGCCGTCTGGTTTGCTTAATATAAGGAATTTGAAATGATTTATACTTTTTTGATTTTTACTTTTACCTTACCATACTTAAGTATATATTAGCAATTACATTTACTTTTAAGTATATTTAAAACCAAATACGTTTACTCAAGTAGGATTTTACCGGGTGACTTTCACTTTTACTTGAGTCATTTTCTATTAAGGTATCTATACTTTTACTCAAGTATGACAATTGGGTACTTTTTTTCCACCACTGATAATGAGAAGTCTCTCGTCACAGCTGAGTAGCTCATTTGCTTCTGGGTGCTGAGATAAGAGGTTGGTTCTTCCTGTTTGGAAGATTTTGGTTCATGCTGCTTTGTTCACTCTACCTGCCAGCATAAAACTTCTTCCTGCTCGCCAAATTAGATGTTGGAAAGGCCACCAGAACAGAGTCGGTAAGATTTAGGGTCCAAATACCACTGCTTCATCTTGGCTCTGATAGGAAGAGAGGTCAATTTAAGTCCTCCACTGGTAATTGTTTGCAAAACCCTCCCAGCCGTATTAATTAGTAAAACTCCCCCAGAAGGAGAGGATGTGTAAATCATTAAAATGAGAATGAATGCTGTGGGGCGGTCCGTCTACAGTCTCGGCTGCTGCTGTTCTCTGCACATCAGCCTCTTTATTGGTCCCAAATGGCTTCCTATTCCCTTTATAGTGCACTACCTTTGACCTGGGCTCTGGTCAAAAGTAGTGCATTACATAGGGGAATAGGGTGCCATTTGGGACGAATCGTCTCCCCTTCTGTGAAGGGGTTCAGTAATCTAAGGGGTTGGTCATGCATTGCCTTCGTAATTGAATGGCTCTGGCTGTATCTGTGACGGTGTTGTGGACATTACAAGGGTAAAGCATTTGTCACACTATAATCAATACTGTTTATTTCAGTATTAACCCAGGATAAAAAACCCCAATAGAAGTGAAATTAATTTAATGCTCATTTTCCTCCACTAGATCTCAGTATGAATAAACAAAAATGGATGTTTAAAGACACACTGTGTTATAAACTAGAAAGGATTGCGTTTGCATGCTTTAAATCACCCAGAACATTTTCCTTCCACCGCTGCAGTTTTACTATTTAGCTTGTGTAGATTTTTCCATGTTGTTGACATTGTTGTCATACTACATTGCTGCAAACTATGCAATTCACTTCTTAATGAGATTTTCGAAAACACTTAATCTCCTCCAAAATCCCAACCCCCCCACATCTCAGGCCAGACAGAGGTTTGAGACATGCAATCATCACAGTACATTAATGTAATTCAATATCTATTATAACACAGACCGATCCTACCATGTGTTCAGTGGGCTCATTGTACCATTCACTATGAACACTTTCTCAATCAATTTGTTGTCCGAATCCAAAATAGATACAGGGATATGCACCACCATTTCCACTGCAGCTCTGACTGGGTCCCAAATCACACCCTATTCCCTATCTAGTGCACTACTATTGTCTAAGGCCCATAGGGCCCATAGGGCTCTGATCAAAGTAGTGTACTATGTAGGGAATAGGGTGCCATTTGGGATGCAGCCTCTATATCTACAGGCTGAAGTCAGACCAATTTGATTTCAGGTTATTCTGTTATTCCAACATCTCAATTTTGGATGCACAGATAGCAGACAGAGGTATAGACAGATAGCAGACAGAGATATAGACAGATAGCAGACAGAGATATATAGACAGATAGCAGACAGAGATATAGACAGATAGCAGACAGAGGCAGAGACAGATAGCAGACAGAAACAGATAGCAGACAGAAAGAGATAGCAGACAGAGATATAGACAGATAGCAGACAGAGACAGAGACAGATAGCAGACAGAAACAGATAGCAAACAGAGACAGATAGCAGGCCGAGAAAGTTAATAGACAGAGACCGATAGCAGACAGAGACAAAGACAGATAGCAGACAGAGACAGAGACCGATAACAGACAGAGACCGATAGCAGACAGAGACAGATAGCAGACAGAGACAGAGACATATAGCAGACAGAGGCAGAGACCGATAGCAGACAGAAACAGATAGCAGACAGAAACAGAGACAGATAGCAGACAGAAACAGAGACAGGTAGCAGACAGAAAAAGAGACAGATAGCAGACAGAGACAGATAGCAGACAGAGACAGATAGCAGGCCGAGACAGTTAATAGACAGAGACCGATAGCAGACAGAGACAAAGACAGATAGCAGACAGAGAAAAAGAGATAGCAGACAGGGAGAGATAGCAGACAGAAACAGAGACAGATAGCAGACAAAGGAAGATAGCAGACAGAGATATATATCAGACAGAGACATAGACAGATAGCAGACAAAGACAGAGACAGATAGCAGACAAAGACAGATAGCAGACAGGATAAGATAGCAGACAGAGTCAGATAGCAGACAGAGTCATAGACAGATAGCAGACAGAGACAGAGAGCAGACAGAGACAGATAGCAGACAGAGACAGATAGCAGACAAAGACAGATAGCAGACAGAGACAGATAGCAGACAGAGACAGATAGCAGGTCGAGACAGTTAATAGACAGAGACCGATAGCAGACAGAAACAAAGACAGATAGCAGACAGAGAAAGAGACAGATAGCAGACAGATACAGAGAGCAGACAGAGACAGATAGCAGACAAAGACAGATAGCAGACAGAGACAGATAGCAGGTCGAGACAGTTAATAGACAGAGACCGATAGCAGACAGAGACAGATAGCAGGTCGAGACAGTTAATAGACAGAGTCCGATAGCAGACAGAGACAAAGACAGATAGCAGACAGAGACAGAGACAGATAGCAGACAGATACAGAGAGCAGATAGAGACAGATAGCAGACAAAGACAGATAGCAGACAGAGTCATAGACAGATAGCAGACAGAGTCATAGACAGATAGCAGACAGAGACAGAGAGCAGACAGAGACAGATAGCAGACAAAGACAGATAGCAGACAAAGACAGATAGCAGACAAAGACAGATAGCAGGCCGAGACAGTTAATAGACAGAGACCGATAGCAGACAGAGCAGAGACAGATAGCAGACAGAGACAGATAGCAGACAGAGCTGAATAGCAGACAGGGGCAAATCAAGTATTAATCCTGCCTTCTGACCTATGTGTGTGTGTGTGTGTGTGTGTGTGTGTGTGTTTCTCTGTGTGTGTGTGTTTCTCTGTGTGTGTGTGTGTGTGTGTGTGTGTGTGTGTGTGTGTGTGTGTGTGTGTGTGTGTGTGTGTGTGTGTGTGTGTGTGTGTGTGTGTGTGTGTGTGTGTGTTTCTCTGTGTGTGTGTGTGTGTGTTGTAGCAGGAGATGGTAGAGGTCCCTATGGAGGAGGAGGACGTTGACCCTAAAGACAAGCGTCCTGTAGCTTCCACCCCTGTTCCCGGATCTCCATGGTAACGTTCCTTTACACAATATTATGACATTTCTCTTGCCAGGATTGGTCAATGTTTGAATAAACATGTCAGAACATTTCAGCTCTTTAAGAATCTGTCCCATTCCAGTCATCCATGACACCAACCATGAAAAAGACGTTTGGCTAAAGTTCATAAAACATTATCTGCTATAATGTTAAAGTGGAATCATGTCTCTACTTTCTTCACTTGTTCTTGAAAACCATATTTTATATCTGGTTGTTATTTCTGATCTCATATTTCTTGAAAGTCTCAGGAAAGTGCTGTAATCACGGTCTTCATACCGTGTGGAATAATCGCTCGCAGTATGTAAAAACAATTTTCAAAACGACAGAAAAAACACACCGTGGCAAACCTTTGATAGAAAAGCATTTCTGTCCCGACAATGAACAGCTCGTATCGGGGACAATAGTACAATAAAACCCTGCCATATCTGTCTGCAGAGTAGTGCAATCTGTTTTTTGAAATGGACTTGTTTTGTTGTTCTCCACATGTAATAGCCTTTTGATCTGTCAGCGTGTGTTGATGATGAGAGTAGACTTTAAAGGCACTACATGAAACCTGTAATTTACAACACTTTCTCAGCCCAGCACCTAAACGGCATGTTCGTTTTTAATAAACCATAACCCGTACGTCTTAACCTTTCAGCAGCTTTTATTATGTAACAATTGGGTTAAAATATCAAAATCCTTTTTTTTTTTAACAAAGCAAATTGTAGGGAAAAAGAAGAGATTTGGTAAACAAATCGAATCCAACCTATTTTGTTTGATGATTCTAATATTGAAAAGTCTCATGAGAGATTCATCGTGACGTATTATCCAGATATTCCAACACCTTTCTGCTCTGTGACTATCATCTCCTGGCTGAGAGATAGCTAGCCATACCAATGAAATAGGATCTCATATAACGGGACAGCTCACAACCGGATAATATGAGGAAGTAAAGCTTCACAATTCATTTGATATGGTTGAGCGTGAAGACATATTGAATTATTCCAGGGATTCATAGACTAGCAGCTGTTAATACTCCTGTGGCTTTAAATACATAACGTCTTAAGGAGGAAGAGCTCTGAAGTGATACACGACAACAGGAACAAATTTTCCCCCGAAACCATCAACTGAAAATACATCAACTATTAGATTCTAGCACTTTCTATAACATGTCATGTCAGACTAAGTGACAGATAACTACAGTGGTTATATTCCTATTACTACATAGAGCATATATTCATCAACATATTTCTTATTTACATTATGGACCTGTATAATATACAGTATATAATCATATATGCCATTTCAAAGACAATTTTATTCAAAGTGACTTACAGTAGTGCGTTCGTACATGTTCTTATGGGTAGCCCCAGCAGGTAGCCCCAGTGTGTAGCCCCAGTGGGTAGCCCCAGTGTGTAGCCCCAACAGGTTGCCCCAGCAGGTAGCCCCAGCGGGTAGCCCCAACAGGTAGCCCCAGCGGGTAGCCCCAGTGTGTAGCCCCAGCGGGTAGGTCCAGTGTGTAGCCCCAGTGTGTAGCCCCAGCGGGTAGCCCCAGCGGGTAGCCCCAGCGGGTAGGTCCAGCGGGTAGCCCCAGCGGGTAGGTCCAGCGGGTAGCCCCAGCGGGTAGGTCCAGCGGGTAGCCCCAGCGGGTAGCCCCAGCGGGTAGGTCCAGCGGGTAGGTCCAGCGGGTAGCCCCAGCGGGTAGCCCCGGCGGGTAGGTCCAGCGGGTAGGTCCAGCGGGTAGGTCCAGTGGGTAGCCCCAGTGGGTAGCCCCAGCGGGTAGCCCCAGCGGGTAGGTCCAGCGGGTAGGTCCAGCGGGTAGGTCCAGCGGGTAGGTACAGCGGGTAGGTCCAGCGGGTAGGTCCAGCGGGTAGCCCCAGCGGGTAGGTCCAGCAGGTAGCCCCAGCGGGTAGCCCCAGCGGGTAGGTCCAGCGGGTAGCCCCAGCGGATAGCCCCAGCAGGTAGCCCCAGCAGGTAGCCCCAGCGGGTAGCCCCAGTGGGTAGCCCCAGCGGGTAGCCCCAGCGGGTAGCCCCAGCGGGTAGGTCCAGTGGGTAGCCCCAGCGGGTAGCCCCAGCGGGTAGGTCCAGCGGGTAGCCCCAGCTGGTAGGTCCAGCTGGTAGCCCCAGCAGGTAGCCCCAGCGGGTAGGTCCAGCGGGTAGCCCCAGCGGGTAGCCCCAGCAGGTAGCCCCAGCGGGTAGGTCCAGCGGGTAGCCCCAGCTGGTAGGTCCAGCGGGTAGCCCCAGCGGGTAGGTCCAGCGGGTAGGTCCAGCGGGTAGGTCCAGCGGGTAGGTCCAGCGGGTAGCCCCAGCGGGTAGGTCCAGCGGGTAGGTCCAGCTGGTAGGTCCAGCGGGTAGGTCCAGCGGGTAGGCCCCTTCTGGTTCTGTGTTTATCATTTCATGGAATACTTCTGGTTCTGCCTGCCTTCTCCCCAGATGTGTGTTTAGAATGTTATTATTATTGTTGCAGTGTGCCGTTTGAAGGGTTCAGAGAGTGGAGCATCAACTTTAAGGAAAGTTAAGACCTGACAGAGGCAGCATACTGGCTCTCTAGTCTACAAAACACACATTTATTCTTGACAGGCAAACACCATCTCAATTATCTTGTGTTGACACACACCACCACTGGTCAGGCATTACTAATTCAACTCTCATTGTTACATTAATATGATCATTTCTCCTCAGGTGTGTGGTGTGGACGGGGGACGACAGAGTATTTTTCTTCAACCCAACGATACAACTCTCTGTTTGGGATCAGCCAGTAGATCTGAAGGACCGTGGAGAGGATCTCAACAGGATTATAGAAGATCCTCCACATAAACGCAAAAAGGATTCTTTGTCCAGTAAGTTTGTGGTAATTCTTCCCCATTGGCTTGTCTTCATCCCTCCGTTTAGTTGGCCTAGTTACAACTCTTCTTAATGTTAAAGCGGGTATTTACCAGGCCGTGGCTTCAGATGGAACTGAAAAGCTCATTATCAAAACATGTTTTTAATGATCTGTTAATACGGAGGCCAATAAAATGGCCTGATATACTAGATCCTATATACAGTGTGTCAGTTCCATTGCCTGTCGATCCCAGACCACCAGAGGATCATGATGTCTGGATTCATTGAAGGAGATGATCACGAATGGAACGTGGAACCTTTAGGATGTGAAACCATCTCATGGTTGCATTCCCAATGGCACCCTATTCCCTATGGGCCCTGGTCCAATGGCACCCTATTCCCTATGGTCCCTGGTTTAATGGCACCCTTATTCCCTATGGGCCCTGGTCCAATGGCACCCTATTCCCTATGGTCCCTGGTTTAATGGCACCCTTATTCCTTATGGGCCCTGGTCCAATGGCACCCTATTCCCTATGGTCCCTGGTCCAATGGCACCCTTATTCCCTATGGGCCCTGGTCCAATGGCACCCTATTCCCTATGGGCCCTGGTCCAATGGCACCCTTATTCCCTATGGGCCCTGGTCCAATGGGACCCTATTCCCTATGGGCCCTGGTCCAAAGGGCCCCTATTCCCTATGGGCCCTGGTCCAATGGCACCCTTATTCCCTATGAGCCCTGGTCCAATGGCACCCTATTCCCTATGGGCCCTGGTCCAATGGCACCCTATTCCCTATGGGCCCTGGTCCAATGGCACCCTTATTCCCTATGGGCCCTGGTCCAATGGCACCCCTATTCCCTATGGGCCCTGGTCCAATGGCACCCTTATTCCCTATGGGCCCTGGTCCAATGGCACCCTATTCCCTATGGGCCCTGGTCCAATGGCACCCTTATTCCCTATGGGCCCTGGTCCAATGGCACCCTATTCCCTATGGGCCCTGGTCCAATGGCACCCTATTCCCTATGGGCCCTGGTCCAATGGCACCCTTATTCCCTATGGGCCCTGGTCCAATGGGACCCTATTCCCTATGGGCCCTGGTCCAATGGGACCCTATTCCCTATGGGCCCTGGTCCAATGGCACCCTTATTCCCTATGGGCCCTGGTCCAATGGCACCCTATTCCCTAAGGGCCCTGGTCCAATGGCACCCTATTCCCTAAGGGCCCTGGTCCAATGGCACCCTATTCCCTATGGTCCCTGGTCTAATGGCACCCTTATTCCCTATGGGCCCTGGTCCAATGGCACCCTATTCCCTATGGGCCCTGGTCTAATGGCACCCTTATTCCCTATGGTCCCTGGTCTAATGGCACCCTATTCCCTATGGGCCCTGGTCCAATGGCACGCGATTCCCTATTCCCTATGGTCCCTGGTCCAATGGCACCCTATTCCCTATTCCCTA
This sequence comes from Salmo trutta, assembly GCF_901001165.1. NCBI lineage: Eukaryota > Metazoa > Chordata > Actinopteri > Salmoniformes > Salmonidae > Salmo > Salmo trutta. Next base: position 1,048,670 of record NW_021823350.1, on the reverse strand, counting down.
TGGTCCCTGGTTTAATGGCACCCTTATTCCCTATGGGCCCTGGTCCAATGGCACCCTATTCCCAATGGGCCCTGGTCCAATGGCACCCTATTCCCTATGGTCCCTGGTCCAATGGCACCCTATTCCCTATGGTCCCTGGTCCAATGGCACCCTTATTCCCTATGGGTCCTGGTCCAATGGCACCCCATTCCCTATGGGCCCTGGTCCAAAGAAGTGAACTATGTAGGTATTAGGGTCCCATTCGGGATGCACCCCATCTCTTTTGTGTTCTAATAGAATAGATAATATGGATGTCCTGTGTGTGACTGGCTCTGTAAATATTGAATTACATTGGATCTTGTCAGCGATGATATTATCTCCCCGGACTAGATTTCCCAGAGGTTGCTTTGTCTTTATTGATTTAACCTTATTGCAGTTACCAGCTGATTATGTATCGATGACCTTATACCTGAACCACACTGTTCCAACAAAGCATGTCTGGCAAATTAACTTTGGTAAATATGTGGACAACCACCATGAACTGAACATTGACTTATGGCTGATAAGACGGTGAGCAGCAATGCTACTCTAGTCTGATAGATTCTCTCACAGTTGTTTTTAATGACCAATTATATGAAGTCAGAGTCCATTGAAAAGGGATGTTTGTTACACTATGCGTCTGTTGGAGTCCATTGAAAAAGGATGTTTGCTATGCTTCTGTCTGTGTGTCCGTTATCTCAGCAGAGGATGGCTCTAACTCTCCTGTCTGTGTGTCCGTTATCTCAGCAGAGGATAACTCTTCTGTCTGTGTGTCCGTTATCTCAGCAGAGGATGGTTCTAACTCTCCTGTCTGTGTGTCCGTTATCTCAGCAGAGGATAACTCTTCTGTCTGTGTGTCTGTTATCTCAGCAGAGGATGGTTGTAACTCTCCTGTCTGTGTGTCCGTTATCTCAGCAGAGGACGGTTCTAACTTTTCTGTCTGTGTGTCCGTTATCTCAGCAGAGGATGGTTCTAACTCTTCTGTCTGTGTGTCCGTTATCTCAGCAGAGGACGGTTCTAACTCTTCTGTCTGTGTGTCCGTTATCTCAGCAGAGGACGGTTCTAACTCTCCATCTGCTGATGACGATGATGCTGATGATGAAGATGAACATTATTTAAAAACCAAGAGGAACAAGTGAGTATCAGAAAGTTTCCCCCCCATCTTAACCATACTCATAGTTTAACATTACAATGATACTTCTCTACAAAATAATAATCTGATTTCGAAGTACTTTTAAATGAAAAATTAAATAACATTTTACAAATACCACTGTACAGTACAGTACACTAGTTTTGACCAAAGCCTTATGGGCCCTGGTCAAGAGTAGATCACTATATAGGGAATAGGGTTCCATTTAGGGAATAGGATTCCATTTGAGATGCATCCTACAACTGATTCTATGTTTCTGTCCTGCTCAGACTGGAGGAACCTGCGGATGGTAATGAGGACCTGAGAGAGAGGGCAGGCGCAGAGACATGTGACACTCCTCCAAATCGGACTGTTCTACCCTTAGGACTACGCATCACACACTTCAGGGACATGCTCCTTGAGAGAGGGGTAAAGGCATATTGAACGGAATACAAAATGAAATGCACTTAGGCTGAGTTTAGACAGGCAGCCCAATTCTGATATTCTTTTTCCACTATTTGGTCTTTTGACCAATCACATCAGATGTTTTTCAGACGTGATATGATTGGTCAAAAGACCAATTGGTGAAAAAAAATATCAGATTTGGGCAAGCCTGTCTAAATGCAGCCACAGAGACGGACCTAAATTCTAACAGTTTTCCAGAATGAATTTAAACCATACTTTTCAAATTGGGACCTCGAATCCCTGTATTGCAACTAATCATCAAGGGACACAGGGACCAGCAACTGCAAAGGAAGCAAAAACACTAAACGATGGAAAGACCTACATCATGTAACAGGTTGGATGTATGATGGAAAGACCTACATCATGTAGCAGGTTGGATGAATGATGGAAAGACCTACATCATGTAGCAGGTTGGATGAATGATGGAAAGACCTACATCATGTAGCAGGTTGGATGAATGATGGAAAGACCTACATCATGTAGCAGGTTGGATGAATGATGGAAAGACCTACATCATGTAGCAGGTTGGATGAATGATGGAAAGACCTACATCATGTAGCAGGTTGGATGAATGATGGAAAGACCTACATCATGTAGCAGGTTGGATGAATGATGGAAAGACCTACATCATGTAGCAGGTTGGATGTATGATGGAAAGACCTACATCATGTAGCAGGTTGGATGAATGATGGAAAGACCTACATCATGTAACAGGTTGGATGAATGATGGAAAGACCTACATCATGTAGCAGGTTGGATGTATGATGGAAAGACCTACGTCATGTACTGAATGTCTTCTTGAATACGTTTTCTCGTCTCTTCAGGTTTCAGCGTTTTCTACATGGGAGAAAGAACTGCACAAGATTGTGTTTGATCCACGGTATCTTCTGCTAAACTCTGCAGAGGAGAGGAAACAGGTGAACTCTGCTAGTTGTCCTCCTTTAAATGGTCTTGTTTGATTAATTGGTCATGATTGATTTATCGGTAGGTCATGATTGGTTAATTGGTCATGATTGATTTATCGGTAGGTCATGATTGGTTAATTGGTCATGATTGATTTATCGGTAGGTCATGATTGATTAATTGGTCACGATTATTTTATCGGTTGGTCATGATTGGTTAATTGGTCATGATTGGTTTATTTTTTTTCATCATTGGTTAATAATTTGCTATAATCAATTACTAATGATTGATTAATAGGTAATGATTAATAGGTCATTATTGACAGATTGTGAATGAGGTTGACTCAGAAATGACCAATTTACCTTTAAAGTACAAGACAGCATGGATATTAGGGGTGTACCGCCAAGTAAGACAATACAAACAACTAATGGGCAACTTTCCTGATACGATTATGATCCCAGTATTTTTTGTAATTATCCATGATCCCCCCCCCCAAAAAAAAATTTAAATGTGGGATGGCAGTGCGCATCTTTCAACCAAGTGCAATGTGCTATGTGGTCTAAATAAGTCAATTGGCTGGGTCGCTTGTCTGTAAAGAGAAGGGTGGGATGTACGTTGATCCTGCCGTTCTGATTGGATAGAGGGAAGCTGTGTTTCTCTGTCTACTGCTTCGCTTCATAATTTCAACCAATCACTTCTCTTCCTCCCATGTTTCGGTCTGATCATTTTAGATTGCTGCTACCTCCTGTTTGTCTGCTACTGTGATAAATCACAATGGCGAGGACATTTGCTAGCTAGCAAGCTATCAATGTGCATAATATCTAACAAGCGAGCCAAGGGTAGGGAAAGAAGATGAACCGCCGATGTTCATTCTAACTGAGTGACAGCGAACGTTTAAGTTGGCCGTCTGTAAGTTGAAGACACAGACACAAACCCCTCTGCACGCTGCTCCTAATCTGCAGGTGTTTGGTCTCTAAACATGCAGGGAGAAAGGTGTTTTGATAACATCTACTTAGGCAAATCCGATCCGACTTTCAAGTGTCAATTTATGGATAGGATTAGGAATACGAGTATGGCCAGGTCAGCACCCCCCTAATGGATATGCTCCCAATATATGATTACTGTCATTTGTGTTCTGTCCTTGGTGAAAGCATTATGTTAGTAAAACTCCACAAAAACCTTTTGGATCAATTGTTGAGGTTTTTGTCAGGTTACCTTTATTTAACTAGTCAAGTCAGGCAATGACAGCCTAGGAACAGTGGGTTAACTGCCTTGTTCAGGGGCAGAATGACAGATACCTTGTCAGCTCAGGGATTCGATTTTGCAACCTTTTGGTTACTACTCCAACGCTCTAACCACTAGGCTACCTGCTGCATTGCCCTATGTACAGTACATAGACATGGGACACTGGTCACTTTAATAATGTTTACATACTGTTTTACCCATTTCATATGTATATACTGTATTCTAGTCAAGTCCATCCTATTCAACTACTGCTGTACTTATAGTATTCTATCCAAGTATTCTTCAGACATACTACATATTCTATCCACAGACTGTCCATAATGTCTATACATCCCATCACATATACTGCACATGTATATTTATACTCTGGACTCTGACATTGCTTGTACTAATGTTTATATATTTCTTAATTCCATTCTTTTACTTTTAGATGTCTGTGTATTGTCGTGAATTATTAGCTAATACTGCGCTGTTGGGAGCTAGGAACACAAGCATTTCACTACATCCGCAATAACATCTGATAAATATGTGCATGCGAGCAATACAGTTTGATTTGATTTCTCCTGTCAGTGAATGTGAGAGGAGTTAAGTCGACAGTAAAGAGGATTAGGATACAGCCGTCGTCTTTGTCTTGCAAATGATCTTCAAAGTCATTTTCTCGTGCCAGTCGTGACCGTGTTCCTCATCTCCAGGTGTTTGACCAGTTTGTCAAAGTGAGGATGAAGGAAGAACACAAGGAGAAACAGAGCAAACTGCTGCAAGCAAAAGACCAGTATAGAAAACTGCTAGAGGAGTCGAAAATCACATCCAGGTAAAACCTGAAGCTAACTGTGTAATAGAATTGCAAGTACAGTAGGGGATTTAACTATTCAACAAAGCTTCATAATAGCTTCATACAAAATAGCTTCATACTAAAAGTTTTGGACTCTCCTACTTGTTGATTTTTACTTTATTTTTACTATTTTCTACATTGAAATAACACATATGGAATCATGTATACTGTAGTAACCAAATCAAAATATATTTTATATTTTAAATTCTTCAAAGTAGCCACCCTTTGACTTGATGACAGCTTTGCACACTCTTGGCATTCTCTCAACCAGCTTCACCTGGAATGCTTTTCCAACCGTCTTGAAGGAGTTCCCATATATGCTGAGCACTTGTTGGCTGCTTTTCATTCGCTCTGCGGTCCAACTCATCCCAAACTATCTCAATTGGGTTGAGGTTGGGTGATTGTGGAGGCCAGGTCATCTGATGCAGCAATCCATCACTCTCCTTCTTGGTCAAATAACCCTTACATAGACTGGAGGTGTGTTGGGTCATTGTCCTGTTGGAAAACAAATGATAGACCCACTAAGCTCAAACCAGATGGGATGGCGTATCGCTGCATATTGTTGTGGTAGCCATGCTGTTTAAGTGTGCCTTGAATTCTAAATAAATCCCTGAGAGTGTCACCAGCAAAGCACCCCCACACCATCACACCTCCTCTTCCACGCTAAATTCACAATATTGATCAAAGTTAGTCTAAGAAGAGCAAAATATTAAAGTGTCGACTTTGGGTAAGAGTAAAAGAGATTTTTATTTCTCAAGACGGTATCATTTAAAACTGAAATAAGCTTCTGGGTCAGGGGATTTGTTAATAAAAGAAAAAACAAGATTGCTTGTTGTCACCATGTTGTGGCTTGTCATTTAGCTTTCCCCTTTAATCAACCACAGTGATGATGACAAATAGTGTTCTCATCATGACATCACTTCTACAACTGACTACCTTTCTGTTTAGCTGATGACTACTGTAACCCCGTGGACAGAGTTCTCTGTATTCTATGGCTTCCTTTAACTTGTCCTAACTCTTGCTTATTAATAACGGCTTATTTTTTGTAAATAAAAATACAATTACAGAGCTTCTCTAAAAGATAAACTAAAGTTATACATGTTTGCGTGTCTCAAAACCACAATTGTTTAACAATACAAAAAAATTATAAAACCGAGTAGCTCTAGTCTTTACTGTATTTAAACCTCCCTCCATCCATTCCAACATCCCTCCCTCCCTCCCTCTATCGCTCCCTCCCTCCCTCTATCCATCCCTCCCTCCCTCCCTCTCTCCATCCATTCCAACATCCCTCCCTCCCTCCATTCCAACATCCCTCCCACCATCCATCCCTCCCTCTCTCCCTCCATCCCACCCTCCATCCCTCCCTCCCACACCTTTCTCAAGGATGATCTCTTCTTTTCTCTATTGCCAGGTCAACTTTCAAAGAGTTTTCTGATAAGTACGGCCGCGACCAGCGCTTCAAGCAAGTTCTGAAGAAGAAAGACCAAGAGCTCTTCTTCAACCAGTTCATCAATGCGCTAAAGAAGAGAGATAAAGAGAACCGCATGAGGCTGAGGAAGATGAGATGAGGAGGTATGAGGCTGAGGAAGATGAGATGAGGAAGCATGAGGCTGAGGAAGATGAGATGAGGAAGCATGAGGCTGAGGAAGATGAGTTGAGGAGGTATGAGGCTGAGGAAGATGAGATGGGGAAGCATGAGGTTGAGGAAGATGAGATGAGATGAGGAAGATGAGATGAGGAAGTATGAGGCTGAGGAAGATGAGATGAGGAAGCATGAGGCTGAGGAAGATGAGATGAGGTATGTGGCTGAGGAAGATGAGAAGAGGTATGAGGCTGAGGAAGATGAGATGAGGAAGCATGAGGCTGAGGAAGATGAGATGAGATGAGGAAGATGAGATGAGGAAGTATGAGGCTGAGGAAGATTAGATGAGGAAGCATGAGGCTGAGGAAGATGAGAAGAGGTATGAGGCTGAGGAAGATGAGAAGAGGTATGAGGCTGAGGAAGATGAGATGAGGAGGTATGGGGAGGCATCAGGCTGTGAAATAGGCCTCTCAGAATACAGAATACTATGAATGGATAGAGCTGTCTGATAAATGAGACTGCAGTTTCATGGGGAATATAAAGAAACAAAGGAACAGCTATCAGGATCCCTGTGGAATCAGTCTAAAATGGGAGAAAGCAGCTGACAGTCATTTGCCTTGCAAACTCCAACTCTTCTCCAGATTTACTGTCAGCTGGGTCAGAGATGGCTTGGCTCCACATGCTAAGCAGGTAATCCAGATAACTCTCAGAGATTGAATACTGTTTCATATTGAAGCTACTGTATATTTTGAAATTCAACATTTCACATGTTTTGAGTCACAGTGACAAACATGAATCGAGCATTATTTCTGTATTTATTTTGTGTTATCACATGACCTGTATGTAGATATCAATGTGTGTACACAATCACACAGCCCATGCACAATTATAAAAGACATCATGTACATATACAGAAAACAATCCTGCAGAGCAATTGGTATTTTTAACTATTTCAAACAAGATTCTCCACAGCATCTGTGAGAATCAATGGATGGTAATTGTGTATTGATGGATTTTGTAAATGTTCCCCCCCCTAAAAAATTATGTTGTGTTTATTATGATGTGGGTTCTTCTTATGATGTAAAAGGATAAGTTAAAGTTGCTTATTTGTCATTTAAACCGTCATTAATGTGAAAGTCATAGGTAGTAACAGGTCGAAGACGTTGTGTGACAGGTCGAAGACGTTGTGTGAAGATTCTAAAGGACTGTTCATTTGGTTCTGAACATTGGATTTACAGATAATATAGTTTACTGTACAAAACAGTGTCTTAAAATGTGTGTTATGTTTTCTCATTTATTTTTTTCAATTAAACATGCAATGTTTGTGGATTGTGAGTTTGATTAATTAAAACCTTCTAATTGGACCTTTTCGGTCAGGTGGCTTCTTCTCAATGATACAATAACTTTCATAATAAAATGAACAAGAAAGGAACAAGAAAGGATATTTTGGAGTCATCCCATATCGTCTTCACAACCACAATATGCATGGATGGGCACAGTAGAATGGAGTTTGAAGATTGACAATGCATGTCACATATAATCTAAGGATGGACCCTAGAAGTGTATCTCTATCCCTGTTTATACCTGGTGCTAACATGTGGTTGTCATTTTCCCATCAAGATGATCCAATCACAATCGGATCAAGATTTATCACGTTTATGCTTTCCAATAAAATGCATATTTTATGGTCAAAAGTAGTGCATTATAGTGTGTATAGTGAATAGTGTGCCATTACGGACGCAGCCAGACGTTGGTTATCCTAACGGTGCTGTGAATTAAGGAATACAATTAGTGCCATTATCACTGAGCAAAACAATAATGAAATCTCTATCTCTATAAAGAGACAGGACCTTATTTATCTCTCGCTGAAACAGAGTGCAGGGTGACCTTTGGGTCTGCAAAACATTTTCAATTATGGCGTACATTTTAGGACGACCTCAGCCTCATCCCTTCTTGAGTAGGGAGGAGGATGGATGAGGTTGTCCTAAAATGTTTCCCTTACGCATGAGCATCACTTAGACCTATACAAGATGGTGCCGGCAGACACGGTCACCCTGTTTCTAGCTCCTGGCCAACTTTGCAGTGTTTTCTTTTCTTTGTGTGGGTTATTTCTTACATTATTTACTCAGAACGTTTCATGTATTATTTCCTACAGACTAAAATAACTTTTGAATATTAGATTGGCGATCAGTCACCAGCATTTCAACCAGAAATGTGACTTCCCTGGACTGGATCGTATGTTTGAACTTCCCAAGGCAGCTCTATTTACAGTGGGGTCTGCACCAAAACGCTGATGCTGGAGAAGAGGAAGAAAAAGTTGGGCCCTAGTCAGACTCTGGCGGCGTTCATACCGTCCACCGCTTCCGAGTATACTACTCGCTAACATTCAGTCCCTGGACAATAAAGTAGATCCGCTCAGGGCGAGGATCTCCTTCCAGAGACACATTAGGGACTGTAACGTACTATGTTTTACGGGATCATGGCTCTCTACAGATATATTGTCCCCATCCATTCAGCCAGTTGGGTTCACCGTCCATCGTGCGGACAGGAAGAAAGAACTCTACGGGAAAAAGTAAGGTGGAGGAGTATGCTTCATGATTTACAAATCATGGTGTGATTGTGGTAACTCGCAGGAACTCAAGTCTTTTTGTTCTTCCGATCTGGAATACCTCATCATGAAATGCCAATTGCATTACCTCCCGAGATAATTTTACCACGACGGCATTAAAGGACTTTCTGCAAACTGGAAACTGCATATTGTAGCTGGGGACTTTAATAAAATAAATCTGAGGACAATGTTCCCGAAATTCGATTAACACATCTCCTGTGCTACTTGTCCTCGAACACTCTGGGTCATTGTTACTCTCCATTCCGGGGCGGCTCAAAGGTCCTCCCCCGCCCTCCCTTCGGCAATTCAGATCACGCCTTTGTTCTGCTCCTCCCCACCTATTGGCAGAAACTTAAGCAGGAAGATTCAGTGGTGAGGACTGTTCAACGTTGGTCTGACCAATTGGAATCTATGCTTCAAGATTGCTTTGATCACACGGACTTGATTCTGAGAATAGCGTCAATGTATACACTTACTCGGTAACTGAGTTAATCAGGAAGTACATAGAAGATGTTGTTCCCACGGTGACGATTCAAACTTATCCCAACCCTATAATTTACATCTATTTATACTTTATATATATCTATAGTTTACATCTATCTATAGTTTACATCTATCTATAGGATACATATATCTATAGTTTACATCTATCTACAGTTTACATCTATCTATAGTTTACATCTATCTATAGTTTACATCTATCTATAGTTTACATCTCTCTATAGTTTACATCTATCTATAGTTTACATCTATCTATAGTTTACATCTCTCTATAGTTTACATCTATCTATAGTTTACATCTCTCTATAGTTTACATCTATCTATAGTTTACATCTATCTATAGTTTACATCTATCTATAGAGTACATATATCTACAGTTTACATCTATCTATAGTTTACATCTATCTATAGTTTACATCTATCTATAGTTTACATCTATCTATAGAGTACATCTATCTACAGTTTACATCTATCTATAGTTTACATCTATCTATAGTTTACATCTATCTATAGTTTACATCTATCTATAGTTTACATCTATCTATAGAGTACATCTATCTACAGTTTACATCTATCTATAGTTTACATCTATCTATAGTTTACATCTATCTATAGTTTACATCTATCTATAGAGTACATCTATCTACAGTTTACATCTATCTATAGTTTACATCTATCTATAGTTTACATCTATCTATAGTTTACATCTATCTATAGTTTACATCTATCTATAGAGTACATCTATCTATAGAGTACATCTATGTATAGTTTACATCTATATATACTTTACATATATCTATAGTTTACATCTATATATACTTTACATCTATCTATAGTTTACATCTATCTATAGTTTACATCTCTCTATAGGATACATCTATCTATAGGATACATATATCTATAGAGTACATCTATCTATAGTTTACATATATCTATAGTTTACATCTATCTATAGAATGCCCTGCATGCATTTATTGTGTCAGTCTGTCTGAACACAATATTCAGGACATGCATTAAGGAGGAGGCAACACATAAAGGGACTGACAATGACATGCTACCACTAGGGATATGAGTCTGGCTGGGTTGCATGGTCAGTGCTTGGAACATCTTCTTTAACCTGATCAATGAGAGAGAGAGCGAGAGAGAGAGAGAGAGAGAGAGAGAGAGAGAGAGAGAGAGAGAGAGAGAGAGAGAGAGAGAGAGCGAGAGAGAGAGAGAGTGAGGGGGGAGAGAGAGAGAGAGGGGGGGGAGAGAGAGAGACAGAGAGAGAGGAGAGGGAGAGGGGGAGAGAGAGCGAGAGAGAGAGAGAGCGAGCGAGAGAGAGCGAGAGTGAGGGGGAGAGAGAGAGGGGGGGAGAGAGAGAGAGACAGAGAGAGAGGAGAGAGGGAGAGGGGGAGGGGAGAAGGTGTTGATGAGATTTAAACAGGGGAGTTGGAGCGTAGGCTCTACTCCAAAGCCCCAAAATATGACTTCATAGGAATTAATAAATATAGAAAGGGGGTGAAGAGAAGGAGGGAAATATATCACTCACTGGGGCAAGGTATCACTCACTGTGGAAAGATATCACTCACTGGGGCAAGGTATCACTCACTGTGGAAAGATATCACTCACTGGGGCAAGGTAACACTCACTGTGGAAAGATATCACTCACTGAGGAAAGGTAACACTCACTGGGGAAATATATCACTCGGGGAAAGGTATCACTCACTGGGGGAAATATATCACTTACTCGGGAAAGGTATCACTCACCGGTGGAAAGGTATTACTCAAAGGTGGAAAGCTTATCCATCACTGGGGGAAGGCTATCACTCAGTGGGGGAAAGGTGTCACTCACTAGGGGAAAGATATCACTCACTAGGGGAAAGATATCACTCACTAGGGGAATGATATCACTCACTAGGGGAAAGATATCACTCCCTGGGGGAAAGATATCACTCATTGGGGGAAAGATGTCACTCACTGGGGGAAAGATATCACTCACTAGGGGAACGATATCACTCACTGGGGGAAAGATATCACTCACTAGGGGAAAGATATCACTCACAGGGGAAAGATATCACACACAGGGGAAAGATATCACTCACAGGTAGAAAGGTTATCCATCACTGGGGGAAGGCTATCACTCAGTGGGGGAAAGATGTCACTCACTAGGGGAAAGATATCACTCACAAGGGGAGAGATATCACTCACTGGGGGAAATATGTCACTTACTGGGGGAAAGATATCACTCACAGGTGGAAAGGTATCACTCTCAGGTAGAAAGGTTATCCATCACTGGGGGAAGGCTATCACTCACTAGGGGAAAGATACCACTCACTGGGGGAAAGATATCACTCATTGGGGGAAAGATGTCACTCACTGGGGGAAAGATATCACTCACTAGGGGAACGATATCACTCACTAGGGGAAAGATATCACTCATTGGGAGAAAGATGTCACTCACTGGGGGAAAGATATCACTCACTAGGGGAAAGATATCACTCACAAGGGGAGAGATATCACTCACTGGGGGAAATATGTCACTTACTGGGGGAAAGATATCACTCACAGGTGGAAAGGTATCACTCTCAGGTAGAAAGGTTATCCATCACTGGGGGAAGGCTATCACTCAGTGGGGGAAAGATATCACTTACTGGGGGAAAGATATCACTCACCAGGGGAACGATATCACTTACTGGGGAAAGATATCACTCACAAGGGAAAGATATCACTCAGTAGGGGAGAGATATCACTCACTGGGGGAAATATGTCACTTACTGGGGGAAAGATATCACTCACTGGGGGAGAGATATCACTCACTGGGGGAAAGATATCACTCACTGGGAGAGTGATATCACTCACTGGGGGAAAGATATCACTCACTGGGGGAAAGATATCACTCACTGGGGGAAAGACTTACAATAATGATACATTGTCTGACGTATTAAGAATATGTTATTGCTGTATACAGTAGTTACAATGTAACGTATGACAGTAGTCTATGTGACCTGTATTAACAACACAATTTACTGACCATTATAAGCCCAGAGAGAGAGAGAGAGAGAGAGACCATTATAAGACCATAGAGAGAGAGAGAGAGACCATCATAAGTCCATAGAGAGAGAGAGAGAGAGAGAGACCATTATAAGACCATAGAGAGAGAGACCATTATACATCCATAGAGAGAGAGAAAGAGAGACCATTATAAGTCCATAGAGAGAGAGAGAGATCCTTTTAAGTCTATATATATATATATATATATATATAGTGAGAGAGAGAGATAGAGAGAGAGAGAGAGAGAGAGATAAAGAGAGAGAGAGAGATAGAGAGAGAGAGAGAGAGAGAGAGAGAGAGAGAGGGAGAGAGAGAGAGACCATTATACGACCATGGAGAGAGAGAGAGAGAGAGACCATTATACAACCATAGAGAGAGAGAGAGAGAGACCATTATACAACCATAGAGAGAGAGAGAGAGAGAGACCATTATACAACCATAGAGAGAGAGAGAGAGAGACCATTATACAACCAGAGAGAGAGAGAGAGAGAGAGACCATTATACAACCATAGAGAGAGAGAGAGAGAGAGAGAGAGACCATTATACAACCATAGAGAGAGAGAGAGAGAGACCATTATACAACCATAGAGAGAGAGAGAGAGACCATTATACAACCATAGAGAGAGAGAGAGAGAGAGAGAGAGAGAGAGAGAGAGAGAGAGAGAGAGAGACCATTATACGACCATACAGAGAGATGTTTATAAGTCCATAGAGTCATACGGTACCAGTCAAAAGTTTTTACTATTTACTACATACTGTATGAAATCATGTATTAACCCAAAAAATGTTAAACAAATCAAAATATATTTTAGATTTGAGATTCTTCATAGTAGACACCCTTTGCCTTGATGACAGCTTTGCACACTCTTGGCATTCTCTCAACCAGCTTCACCTGGAATGCTTGCACATTCATCTTCTGCACATCCTACCATTCCAGTGTCTATATTGTAATTACTTTGCCACCATGGCCTATTTATTGCCTTACCTCTCTTATCCTACCTCATTTGCACATGCTGTATATCAATTTTTCTACTGTATTATTGATTGTATGTTTGTTTATTCCATGTGTAACTCTGTGTTGTTGTATGTGTCAAACTGCTTTGCATTATCTTGGCCAGGTCGCAGTTGCAAATGAGAACTTGTTCTCAACTAGCCTAACTGGTTAAATAAAGGTGAAATAAAATGTAAAAAATAAATAACAATGCTTTCCAACAATCTTGAAGGAGTTCCCACATAATGCTGAGCAATTGTTGGCTGCTTTTCCTTCACTCTGCGGTCAGACTCATCCCAAACCATCTCAATTGGGTTGAGGTCGGGTGATTGTGGAGGCCAGGTCATCTGATGCAGCACTCCATCACTCTCCTTCTTGGACATATAGCCCTTACACAGCCTGGAGGTGTGTTGGGTTATTGAATAACAAATGATAGTCCAAAACCAGATGGGATGACATGTCGCTGCAGAATGTTGTGGTAGCCATGCTGGTTATGTGTTCCTTGAATTCTAAATGAATCACAGTGTGTCACCAGCAAAGCGCCCCCACACCATCACACCTCCTCCTCCATGCTTCCCAGTGGGAACCACACATGCGGAGATCATCCATTCACCTACTCAGCGTCTCATAAAGACACGGCGGTTGGAAACAAAAATCTAAAATTTGGACTCATCAGACCAAAGGACAGATTTCCACCGGTCTAATGTCAATTGCGCGTGTTTCTTTTCCCAAACAAGTCTCTTCTTCTAATTGGTGTCTTTTAGCAGTGTATTCTTTGCAGCAATTCGACCATGAAGGCCTGATTCACACAGTCTCCTCTGAGCAGTTGATGTTGAGATGTGTCTGTTACTTCAACATTTTATTTGGGCTGCAATTTCTGAGGCTGGTAACTCTAAGGAACTTATCTTCTGCAGCAGAGGTAACGCTGGGTCTTCCTTTCCTGTGGCGGTCCTCATGAGAGCCAGTTTCATAATATCACTTGATGTTTTTTGCAACTGCACTTGAAGAAACTTTAAAAGTTCTTGAAATTTTCCGGATTGACTGACCTTCATGTTTCTCTTTGCTTATTTGAGTTGTTCTTGCCATAATGTGGACTTGGTCTTTAACCAAATAGGGCTATCTTCTGTATACCACCCTTACCTTGTCACAACACAACTGAATGGCACAAATTAACGTTTAACAAGGCACACCTGTTAATTGAAATGCATTCCAGGTGACTACCTCATGAAGCTGGTTAAGAGAATGCCAAGAGTGTGCAAAGCTGTTATCAAGGCAAAGGGTGGCTACTTTGAAGAATCTAAAATATAAAATATATTTTGATTTGTTTAATAATTTTTTGATTACTATATGATTCCATATGTGTTATTTCATAGTTTTGACGTCTTCACTATTATTCTGCAATGTAGAAAATAGTATAAAATAATTAAGAAAAACCCTGTAATGAGAAGGTGCGTCTAAAGTTTTGACTGGTACTGTATGTTTTTGGTTCTGATAGGGCACGACAGTGGAACTCAACTCATGGGGTATTTAAAAGTTGTGTTCTCCAAGAGTCAGTGGATACATATCATTCATTTATATGTCAAAAAAATGGATGTAACAACTGCAGATTTCCCATTTTAAATGTCCTATTACATTTTATCAAAACAATTTCATCCCCCGGCCGCGCTATTAGGCAATTCTCTAGAATATATCTACCCTGGCTGCCTCAGCAACATCATTATCCTGCCACTAGAAACAAATATCATTTTACTGTGTGTAATAGCTGGGTGTTATCTTAGCTCTCCCCAAGACCTGACAGGGACAGAACCGGGGAGAAGAGAAGAGCAGGGGAAAAATGCCTCTGCCTGGTAAGTAGAAACAGGCTGCTTCATAAATGGCACCATGTTCCCTAAATAGTGCACTACTTTTGACCAGGGCCCATAGGGCTCAGGCTGCATAGGGCTCTGGTAAAATGTAGTGCACTTTGTATGGAATAGGGTTCCATTTGGGAAGCAGACACAGTAGAGTGGTTCAGGACTTCATGTAATCTCTAGTCAGCTATTAAGGTGCATAGTGCCTTTCTTTTGATGAAAGGAAAGATATCCCTGACTCTGTTCTCTCTGTTCTCTCTGTTCTCTCTGTTCTCTCTCTGTACTGAGACACTCTGTTCTCATTGTAGGAAAATTATCCTTTGTCTTTGTAACCAACAAATGTTCTATAATTAGACTAGGTAATGACATTAACAAATTGTTATATATATAGACCGGGTAATGACGTTAACAAACTGTTTTTATATAGACTGGGTAATGACGTTAACAAACTGTTTTTATATAGACTGGGTAATGATGTTAACAAACTGTTATATATGTATATAGACTGGGTAATGATGTTAACAAACTGTTCAGTGTATAGACTGGGTAATGACATGAACAAACTATTATATATATATATATATATATATATATATATATATAGACTGGGTAATGACATGAACAAACTATTATATATATATATATATATATATATAGACTGGGTAATGACATTAACAAACTATTTTATATATATATATATATATATATATATATATATATATATATATATAGACTGGGTAATGATGTTAACAAATCGTTCTATATATATAGACTGGGTAATGACGTTAACAAACTATTATATATATATATATATATATATATATATATATATATATATAGACTGGGTAATGACATTAAAACCTCTACAGGGTCGGTGTGTCCCCCGCGGGACGGCTGAACTAGCGTAGGCTAATGCGATTAGCATAAGGTTGTAAGTACCAATAACATTTTCCAGGACATAGACATATCTGATATTGTCACGAAGTCGGTCCCTCTCTTAGTTCGGGCGGCGTTCGGCGTTGGGCGGTCGACGTCACCGGCCTTCTAGCCATCGCCGATCCACCTTTCATTTTCCATTGGTTTTGTCTTGTCTTGTCTTCCCTCACACCTGGTTTCTATTCCATCAATTACATGTTGTGTATTTAACCCTCTGTTCCCCACATGTCCTTGTCCGGAATTGTTCATTGTAAGTGCTTGTGTACATTATGCTGGTGGATACCGGGTTTTGTTTGACCCATTCATTGATTGTTCTGTTTTTTATGTTTATTAAACGACACCGTTGTAAATCAGTTTTCGCTCTCCTGTGCCTGACTTCTCTGCTGCCAGTACGCACCACGTTACAGATATTGGCAGAAAGCTTCAATTCTTGTTCATCTAACAGCACTGTCCAATTTACAGTAGCTATTACAGTGAAAGAATACCATGCTATTGTTTGAGGAGAGTGCACAGTTATGAACTTGAAAAGTTATTAATAAACCAATTAGGCACATTTGGGCAGTCTTGATACAACGTTTTTAACAGAAATGCAATGGTTCATTGGATCAGTCTAAAACATTGCACATACACTGCTGCCATCTAGTGGCCAAAATCTAATTGTCTCCTGGGCTGGAATAATACATTATGGCCTTTCTCTTGCATTTCAAAGATGATGGTACAAAAAAAATACAAAATTGTTTTTTTCTTTGTATTATCTTTTACCAGATCTAATTTGTTATATTCACCTACATTCATTTCACATTTCCACAAACTTCAAAGTGTTTCTTTTCAAATGTTATCACGAATATGCATATCCTTGCTTCAGGTCCTGAGCTACAGGCAGTTAAATTTGGGTATGTCATTTTAGTTGAAAATTGAAAAAAAGGGGCGGATCCTTAAGAGAGAGAGAAACCATTATATGTCCATAGAGAAAGAGACAATCATACATCCATAGAGAGAGAGACCATTATACGTCCATAGACAGAGAGAGAGAGAGAGAGAGAGACAATTATACTTCTATAGAGAGAGAGAGACCATCATAGGTCCATAGAGAGAGAGACAATTTTACATCCATAGAGAAAGAGAGAGAGAGAAACCATTATAAGTCCATAGAAAGAGATAGAGAGAGAGAGAATTATATGTCCATAGAGAGAGAGACCGAGAGAGAGAGAGAGAGAGAGAGAGAGAGAGAGAGAGAGAGAGAGAGAGAGAGAGAGAGAGAGAAAGAGAGAGAGAGAGAGAGACCATTATAGGCCCAGAGAGCAAGAGACCATTATAAGTATAGACTGGGTAATGACATTGACTGGGTAATGACATTGACTGGGTAATGACATTGACTGGGTAATGACATTGACTGGGTAATGACAGTGACTGGCTAATGACATTGGTTGGATGGCTGGAACAACTGTTGACAACATTCTCAATCCTTTGCCTGTGAGATGGGTATAGTAGTGGTTACTGTGGAGGCTTTGATCTCTCTAAAGCACGCTGGCTCAAATCAGAGAGAGCGGTTGTCTATCAGATGCTGTGAATGTATACACCAGTGGCATTTATTTACTGACATTGTGGTGGTTACCACACTGCTATTTGACTGTCTCTTATGAGGTTATGGTTATCTTTTCTTTTACATGATCTTAGTTTTATTTATTTGAGGTTATGGTTATCTTTTCTTTTACATGATCTTAGTTTTTGTTTATTTGAACTCTGTGTTTTCCAATTTCCTATTCTATAAAGTCAAACGGGCGTCATTCCGCACGCTGGCTCCTCCTCTTAACTCGTGTTACCTGAGCAACCACAACACATAAAAGAGCAATGATTATTTTTCATGGAAGTGGAATGTAGAGAGGTTGAATTTTATTTCCGCCCTCGAGCAGAATGATCTGATTTGGAAGAACGCTTGCTGGGAAGGAACACAATATCTAATATTGTAAAATAACCAACAGAACGTCACATTGACTATCAGGACATTTCAACGGTGGACCCATGCCATCTGAAACAGAAACGTGTATGTTTTGGTTTTCATTTTCACTTTGTAAATAACATCTAAGATAACAAATGTGCAGCAGCCATTTCCCAACTAATTTGGAAAATTAAGACAAATCGAAAGAAAACACTGAAACATTCATCATACTAATTAACACATTACTATCTCATAGTCTTGCGTCCCAAATGGCATCCTGTTCCCTATTATCAGCCCTTTTTTGGGACACAGACCTCCTCTCGTTCCCCAGGTGAATAAAGGGCCATGGTGGAGTCGGAGAAAAGTCCAGTAAATGAGAGAAATAGGTCCCACAGGTAACTAATACAATTAATATTATCTTATCAGTGGATTTGGAGCATTGATCAAGGAATATTTAATTATTGCGATAATAATTAGATGTCTACAATGTTAATTAGGCTTGATAATTGTTTAATCTAAAATAAACAGTTGGTACCATAGGAACGTAGTCTGAGCAGGATTCTGCCTCTTTAATTCCAATACTTTCATATGTGTCATAGTGTGAATAAACAATAATAACATTTGTGCATTACTGTAATATCTACATAAACACCTGTGGCATTTTCACCAAATTAGAATAACAGAATGGAAACAAGCATAGTTGCTCCTTCATTCTTTCTCTGTCTCTCTCTCTCTGTCTCTCTCTCGCTCTCTCTGTCTCTCTCTCTCTCTCTGTCTCTCTCTCTCTCTTTCTCTTTGTCCTTCTCTCTGTCTCCCTCTCTTTCTCTTTGTCCTTCTCTCTGTCTCTCTCTCTCTTTCTCTTTGTCCGTCTCTCTCTCTCTTTCTCTTTGTCCCTCTTTCTCTTTATCTTTGTCCGTCTCTCTCTCTTTCTCTTTGTCTCTCTCTTTGTCCGTCTCTCTCTCCTTCTCTTTGTCCGTCTCTCTCTTTCTCTTTGTCTCTCTTTCTCTTTCTCTTTGTCTCTCTTTCTCTTTATCTCTCTCTCTTTCTCTTTCTCTTTGTCCGTTTCTCTCTCTCTTTCTCGCTTTCTCTTTCTCTTTCTCTTTGTCTCTCTCTTTGTCTCTCTCTCTCTCATTGTGTCTTTGTCTCTCTCTTTGTCTCTGTCTTTTTTCACCAAATTGGAATAACAGAACGGAAACAAGCATCGTTGCTCCTTCGTTCTCTCTCTCTCTCTCTCTCTCTCTCTCTCTCTCTCTCTCTCTCTCTCTCTCTCTATGGGGCTAAAACTGATTAAACATCCCATTGCTATGAATCCTTCATGCAAGGCCAAATCCTGTCATGGACACATGATAACTGGTGTGGACGGAAATGGGCTCTCCTCTCTACAATGCTCCATATGTCCCTGCTCTGCTGCCATAAAGCAGATACACTCCTAACCCTCTACTTTCTGCGTATAATCTGTCATCCCTACAATAATCCTGGTGGGAGGATATCGTGCATAATATAATCACAGTGCGCTTATGAAACTTATCAGAGATACTAACAGGAAGAGAGGAAACAGTAGAGATACTAACAGGTAGGGAGGTAACAGTAGAGATATTAACAGGTAGGGAGGTAACAGTAGAGATACTAACAGGTAGGGAGGTAACAGTAGAGATACTAACAGATAGGGAGGTAACAGTAGAGATACTAACAGATAGGGAGGAAACAGTAGAGATACTAGCAGGTAACAGTAGAGATACTAACAGCTAGGGAGGTAACAGTAGAGATACTAACAGGTAACAGTAGAGATACTAACAGGTAGGGAGGTAACAGTAGAGATACTAACAGGTAGGGAGGTAACAGTAGAGATACTAACAGGTAGGGAGGTAACAGTAGAGATACTAACAGGTAACAGTAGAGATACTAACAGGTAACAGTAGAGATACTAACAGGTAACAGTAGAGATACTAACAGGTAGGGAGGTAACAGTAGAAATACTAACAGGTAGGGAGGTAACAGTAGAGATACTAGCAGGTAGGGAGGTAACAGTAGAGATACTAACAGGTAGGGAGGTAACAGTAGAGATACTAACAGGTAACAGTAGAGATACTAACAGGTAACAGTAGAGATACTAACAGGTAGGGAGGTAACAGTAGAGATACTAACAGGTAGGGAGGTAACAGTAGAGATACTAACAGGTAACAGTAGAGATACTAACAGGTAACAGTAGAGATACTAACAGGTAACAGTAGAGATACTAACAGGTAACAGTAGAGATACTAACAGGTAGGGAGGTAACAGTAGAGATACTAACAGGTAGGGAGGTAACAGTAGAGATACTAACAGGTAACAGTAGAGATACTAACAGGTAACAGTAGAGATACTAACAGGTAACAGTAGAGATACTAACAGGTAGGGAGGTAACAGTAGAGATACTAACAGGTAACAGTAGAGATACTAACAGGTAGGGAGGTAACAGTAGAGATACTAACAGGTAACAGTAGAGATACTAACAGGTAGGGAGGTAACAGTAGAGATACTAACAGGTAGGGAGGTAACAGTAGAGATACTAACAGGTAGGGAGGTAACAGTAGAGATACTAACAGGTAACAGTAGAGATACTAACAGGTAGGGAGGTAACAGTAGAGATACTAACAGGTAGGGAGGTAACAGTAGAGATACTAACAGGTAACAGTAGAGATACTAACAGGTAGGGAGGTAACAGTAGAGATACTAACAGGTAGGGAGGTAACAGTAGAGATACTAACAGGTAACAGTAGAGATACTAACAGGTAGGGAGGTAACAGTAGAGATACTAACAGGTAGGGAGGTAACAGTAGAGATACTAACAGATAGGGAGGTAACAGTAGAGATACTAACAGGTAGGGAGGTAACAGTAGAGATACTAACAGGTAACAGTAGAGATACTAACAGGTAACAGTAGAGATACTAACAGGTAGGGAGGTAACAGTAGAGATACTAACAGGTAGGGAGGTAACAGTAGAGATACTAACAGGTAGGGAGGTAACAGTAGATATACTAACAGGTAGGGAGGTAACAGTAGAGATACTAACAGGTAACAGTAGAGATACTAACAGATAGGGAGGTAACAGTAGATATACTAACAGGTAGGGAGGTAACAGTAGAGATACTAACAGGTAACAGTAGAGATACTAACAGGTAGGGAGGTAACAGTAGAGATACTAACAGGTAGGGAGGTAACAGTAGAGATACTAACAGGTAGGGAGGTAACAGTAGAGATACTAACAGGTAGGGAGGTAACAGTAGAGATACTAACAGGTAGGGAGGTAGATACTAACAGTTTAGGGAGGTACGTAGAGTACTAACAGGTAGGAGGTAACAGTAGAGATATAACGGCAGGTACAGTAGGAGATACTAACAGGTAGGGAGGTAACAGTAGAGATACTAACAGGTAGGGAGGTAACAGTAGAGATACTAACAGGTAACAGTAGAGATACTAACAGGTAACAGTAGAGATACTAACAGGTAACAGTAGAGATACTAACAGGTAACAGTAGAGATACTAACAGGTAGGGAGGGTAAACAGTAGAGATACTAACAGGTAGGGAGGAAACAGTCAGAGATACTAACAGGTAACAGTAGAGATACTAAAGTAACAGTAGAGATACTAACAGGTAGGAGGCAGGTAACAGTAGAGATACTAACAGGTGGGATGGTAACAGTCGAGATACTAACAGGTAACAGTAGAGATACTAACAGGTAGGGAGGTAACAGTAGAGATACTAACAGGTAAGGAGGTAACAGTAGAGATACTAACAGGTAGGGAGGTAACAGTAGAGATACTAACAGGTAGGGAGGTAACAGTAGAGATACTAACAGGTAACAGTAGAGATACTAACAGGTAACAGTAGAGATACTAACAGGTAACAGTAGAGATACTAACAGGTAGGGAGGTAACAGTAGAGATACTAACAGATAGGGAGGTAACAGTAGAGATACTAACAGGTAGGGAGGTAACAGTAGAGATACTAACAGGTGTCATGGCGTTGGCCTGTGGGTAAGGTTTATGACCCCCCCCTATAAATACCTTACTCCCTTCCCCTCTCTGACCCTACTGAAGGACTGCTGTTCTGAAGGACTGCTGTCCTGTTAAATATAGAGAGTCTGGGAACATCAAACAAATGGGGAAAGAAACCATATTTTGGTAATAAAACCAGTTGGAAATATGCTTTGGAACGTAATGAGTATGGATGTCAGTTCGGTTGTCATCTGAGACATTATGACTGATGACAGGACGACATAAACTGTACCTGGGAAAGTATACACCCTCTAGTTATCAGAGTCACATGGAATTGTTATGCAATTGAAATGTTTGATATTGAAATTGTTTGTTAGGAGATTAAATGTAATTTTAGCTTCCAAATGAGAGAATTGGGTTTTCATAAGGAAAGTGCCCTGCTTGATCAGTGGCCCAACCCTGTGAAGAGACAGGGGTTATAAACGATGAAACACCTCCTTCCCCCTCTCCACTATATAAGCCTTTGATGAAAAGATAACCACGTTGTTCCAGTACGTGAGGTCTGCAGCCCCTACGTTAGAAGGACACACATGTCAAGTACAGAACTAAGCCAACCTCGGCGTGAGCTTTGGTGGAGAATGGTATGAACTTTGAGCTTATTCACTACAGAAGTGATACTTCCTAGCTGTTGAGTTAGCAGCGGCCGCTGTAGACGTGGGCTAGGAAAGGACGGACGACGGATCCAGTCTAACAGACGGACGAAGATACCACCACGTATCCAATTTACCACCAGAGACATTCTTCCGAGTACAGGAAGATCTGTTGGCCAACCCGGCCAGCATCTACGACCAATATACTGAAGCGCAGCTCAGAGTAAATATTTCTTGCATTTTCCTTTTCCAAATGGGCGGTAATTTAGAATGCATAAGATAATGTATTTACGATAGCATAGCTGCTGTTTGTTTGTTCCTAAGTCTTCCCGCTCTTTCATTCAAGCCCAACCCCCTTTCCTTTGTGTAACCAGCCGTCATATCTGTTCCGTCCACCGGGACGTTTCTGTATGACATCATTTGTATTCTGTGTATTTGTAATTCTGCGTGATTAGTTTAGGTATTTAGTAAATAAATAATTAAACCCAATTTTGTATTGCTGATTCAACTTGTTAGCCAGGGTTCGTGAAGATAGCCAAGAATTTACAACTTTCATTATGAGACTGAAAATAAGATAAGGGGTAATATTGACTGCTATTGATGTAAAATATTACTAAGTATTTTAAGAGTTTATTCGGAAGATAACAGCTCTATAAACGTTCTTCCGTGGTGCCCCGACTTTCTAGTTAATTACATTTACATGATTAGCTTAATCAGGTAATATTAATTACAGAGAAAGAATTTTATAGGTTAGCATGTCATATAACTTAATCCGGCATAGCCAAAGACACGACACAGGTAACAGTAGAGATACTAACAGGTAACAGTAGAGATACTAACAGGTAGGGAGGTAACAGTAGAGATACTAACAGATAGGGAGGTAACAGTAGAGATACTAACAGGTAACAGTAGAGATACTAACAGGTAGGGAGGTAACAGTAGAGATACTAGCAGATAGGGAGGTAACAGTAGAGATACTAACAGATAGGGAGGTAACAGTAGATATACTAACAGGTAGGGAGGTAACAGTAGAGATACTAGCAGATAGGGAGGTAACAGTAGATATACTAACAGGTAGGGAGGAAACAGTAGATATACTAACAGGTAGGGAGGTAACAGTAGAGATACTAACAGATAGGGAGGTAACAGTAGATATACTAACAGGTATGGAGGTAACAGCAGAGATACTAGCAGATAGGGAGGTAACAGTAGATATACTAACAGGTAGGGAGGTAACAGTAGAGATACTAACAGGTAACAGTAGAGATACTAACAGGTAGGGAGGTAACAGTAGAGATACTAACAGGTAGGGAGGTAACAGCAGAGATACTAACAGGTAGGGAGGTAACAGTAGAGATACTAACAGGTAGGGAGGTAACAGTAGAGATACTAACAGGTAGGGAGGTAACAGTAGAGATACTAACAGGTAACAGTAGAGATACTAACAGGTAACAGTAGAGATACTAACAGATAGGGAGGTAACAGCAGAGATACTAGCAGATAGGGAGGTAACAGTAGAGATACTAACAGGTAGGGAGGTAACAGTAGAGATACTAACAGGTAGGGAGGTAACAGTAGAGATACTAACAGGTAACAGTAGAGATACTAGCAGGTAGGGAGGTAACAGTAGAGATACTAACAGGTAGGGAGGAAACAGTAGAGATACTAACAGGTAGGGAGGTAACAGTAGAGATACTAACAGGTAACAGTAGAGATACTAACAGGTAGGGAGGTAACAGTAGAGATACTAACAGGTAACAGTAGAGATACTAACAGGTAGGGAGGTAACAGTAGAGATACTAACAGGTAACAGCAGAGATACTAACAGGTAGGGAGGTAACAGTAGAGATACTAACAGGTAACAGTAGAGATACTAACAGGTAGGGAGGAAACAGTAGAGATACTAACAGGTAGGGAGGTAACAGTAGAGATACTAACAGGTAACAGTAGAGATACTAACAGGTAGGGAGGTAACAGCAGAGATACTAACAGGTAACAGCAGAGATACTAACAGGTAACAGCAGAGATACTAACAGGTAACAGTAGAGATACTAACAGGTAACAGTAGAGATACTAACAGGTAACAGTAGAGATACTAACAGGTAACAGTAGAGATACTAACAGGTAAGGAGGTAACAGTAGAGATACTAACAGGTAAGGAGGTAACAGTAGAGATACTAACAGGTAGGGAGGTAACAGTAGAGATACTAACAGGTAACAGTAGAGATATGGATTTGCTTTGAGAAATCACTGCGCTGATTACAGAAATAATTGCTGTTGATATGCAGCCATTGACAATGCTAGAGGATGTCAGCTTCAATGCCCTAATGACATATCTAGAACGAGTCTACAAGATACAATGTCAAAAAACTGCAATGGCCTGGATGGAGAAAATGCACAATTATTGCTCTCCAAGTACAAAGCCCGGGCTTTCAAACAACAGATTGTTGGACGTCTCTAACAGTAACAGTAGAGAGATACTAAAGATTAGGTAGTCAACTGTAGCAGAGAGACTCATTCTCTCTCGCATACACACACAGACCCACGCAGTTGTGGAGACAACAGTAGGATTATGGTACACTGCAGACAGCATTCAGCTTTTCTTTAAACAAATAGCACATTGAAGTCTTTGAGCTGTGTACCCCATAAAACAACAGATCTGTACTCTGTAACACAAAAACTGTGTCCCCCATAAGACAACAGATGTGTACCCCTGTAGTGTTGCTTATATCTGTCCTCTGTAGTGTTACCTACCTATATCTGTCCTCGGTAGTGTTACCTATATCTGTCCTCGGTAGTGTTACCTATATCTGTCCTCTGTAGTGTTACCTATATCTGTCCTCTGTAGTGTTACCTACCTATATCTGTCCTCTGTAGTGTTACCTACCTATATCTGTCCCCTGTAGTGTTACCTATATCTGTCCTCTGTAGTGTTACCTATATCTGTCCCCTGTAGTGTTACCTATATCTGTCCCCTGTAGTGTTACCTATATCTGTCCCTGTAGTGTTACCTATATCTGTCCTCTGTAGTGTTACCTATATCTGTCCCCTGTAGTGTTACCTATATCTGTCCCCTGTAGTGTTACCTATATCTGTCCTCTGTAGTGTTACCTATATCTGTCCTCTGTAGTGTTGCTTATATCTGTCCTCTGTAGTGATACCCATATCTGTCCTCTGTAGTGTTACCTACCTATATCTGTCCCCTGTAGTGTTACCTACCTATATCTGTCCCCTGTAGTGTTACCTATATCTGTCCTCTGTAGTGTTACCTACCTATATCTGTCCTCTGTAGTGTTACCTATATCTGTCCTCTGTAGTGTTACCTATATCTGTCCCCTGTAGTGTTACCTACCTATATCTGTCCCCTGTAGTGTTACCTATATCTGTCCTCTGTAGTGTTACCTATATCTGTCCCCTGTAGTGTTACCTACCTATATCTGTCCTCTGTAGTGTTACCTATATCTGTCCTCTGTAGTGTTACCTATATCTGTCCCCTGTAGTGTTACCTGTATCTGTCCCCTGTAGTGTTACCTACCTATATCTGTCCTCTGTAGTGTTACCTATATCTGTCCCCTGTAGTGTTACCTATATCTGTCCCCTGTAGTGTTACCTACCTATATCTGTCCCCTGTAGTGTTACCTATATCTGTCCTCTGTAGTGTTACCTATATCTGTCCTCTGTAGTGCTACCTACCTATATCTGTCCTCTGTAGTGTTACCTATATCTGTCCTCTGTAGTGTTACCTATATCTGTCCTCTGTAGTGTTGCTTATATCTGTCCCCTGTAGTGTTACCTACCTATATCTGTCCTCTGTAGTGTTACCTATATCTGTCCTCTGTAGTGTTACCTATATCTGTCCTCTGTAGTGTTACCTATATCTGTCCTCTGTAGTGTTGCTTATATCTGTCTTCTGTAGTGTTACCCATATCTGTCCTCTGTAGTGTTACCTATATCTGTCCCCTGTAGTGTTACCTATATCTGTCCTCTGTAGTGTTACCTATATCTGTCCTCTGTAGTGTTACCTATATCTGTCCCCTGTAGTGTTACCTATATCTGTCCTCTGTAGTGTTACCTATATCTGTCCTCTGTAGTGTTACCTATATCTGTCCCCTGTAGTGTTACCTATATCTGTCCTCTGTAGTGTTACCTATATCTGTCCTCTGTAGTGTTACCTATATCTGTCCTCTGTAGTGTTACCTACCTATATCTGTCCCCTGTAGTGTTACCTATATCTGTCCTCTGTAGTGTTACCTATATCTGTCCTCTGTAGTGTTACCTATATCTGTCCTCTGTAGTGTTACCTATATCTGTCCCCTGTAGTGTTACCTATATCTGTCCTCTGTAGTGTTACCTACCTATATCTGTCCTCTGTAATGTTACCTATATCTGTCCCTGTAGTGTTACTTATATCTGTCCTCTGTAGTGTGACCTATATCTGTCCCCTGTAGTGTTACCTATATCTGTCCTCTGTAGTGTTACCTATATCTGTCCTCTGTAGTGTTACCTATATCTGTCCTCTGTAGTGCTACCTACCTATATCTGTCCACTGTAGTGTTACCTCTATCTGTCCTTTGTAGTGTTACCTATATCTGTCCTCTGTAGTGTTACCTATATCTGTCCTCTGTAGTGTTACCTACCTATATCTGTCCTCTGTAGTGTTACCTATATCTGTCCTCTGTAGTGTTACCTATATCTGTCCTCTGTAGTGTTACCTATATCTGTCCTCTGTAGTGTTACCTATATCTGTCCTCTGTAGTGTTACCTATATATGTCCTCTGTAGTGTTACCTATATCTGTCCTCTGTAGTGCTACCTACCTATATCTGTCCACTGTAGTGTTACCTATATCTGTCCTCTGTAGTGTTACCTATATCTGTCCTCTGTAGTGTTACCTATATCTGTCCCCTGTAGTGTTACCTACCTATATATGTCCTCTGTAGTGTTACCTACCTATATCTGTCCCCTGTAGTGTTACTTATATCTGTCCTCTGTAGTGTTACCTATATCTGTCCTCTGTAGTGTTACCTATATCTGTCCTCTGTAGTGTTACCTACCTATATCTGTCCCCTGTAGTGTTACCTATATCTGTCCTCTGTAGTGTTACCTATATCTGTCCTCTGTAATGTTACCTATATCTGTCCCCTGTAGTGTTACCTATATCTGTCCCCTGTAGTGTTACCTACCTATATCTGTCCTCTGTAGTGTTACCTATATCTGTCCTCTGTAGTGTTACCTCTATCTGTCCTCTGTAGTGTTACCTATATCTGTCCTCTGTAGTGTTACCTATATCTGTCCCCTGTAGTGTTATCTATATCTGTCCTCTGTAGTGTTACCTATATCTGTCCTCTGTAGTGTTACCTACCTATATCTGTCCTCTGTAATGTTACCTATATCTGTCCTCTGTAGTGTTACCTACCTATATCTGTCCTCTGTAGTGTTACCTATATCTGTCCCCTGTAGTGTTACCTATATCTGTCCTCTGTAGTGTTACCTATATCTGTCCTCTGTAGTGTTGCTTATATCTGTCCTCTGTAGTGTTACCTACCTATATCTGTCCTCTGTAATGTTACCTATATCTGTCCTCTGTAGTGTTACCTACCTATATCTGTCCTCTGTAGTGTTACCTATATCTGTCCCCTGTAGTGTTATCTATATCTGTCCTCTGTAGTGTTACCCATATCTGTCCTCTGTAGTGTTACCTATATCTGTCCTCTGTAGTGCTACCTACCTATATCTGTCCTCTGTAGTGTTACCTATATCTGTCCTCTGTAGTGTTACCTATATCTGTCCTCTGTAGTGTTGCTTATATCTGTCCCCTGTAGTGTTACCTACCTATATCTGTCCTCTGTAGTGTTACCTATATCTGTCCTCTGTAGTGTTACCTATATCTGTCCTCTGTAGTGTTACCTATATCTGTCCTCTGTAGTGTTGCTTATATCTGTCTTCTGTAGTGTTACCCATATCTGTCCTCTGTAGTGGTACCTATATCTGTCCCCTGTAGTGTTACCTACCTATATCTGTCCCCTGTAGTGTTACCTATATCTGTCCTCTGTAGTGTTACCTATATCTGTCCTCTGTAGTGTTACCTATATCTGTCCTCTGTAGTGTTACCTATATCTGTCCTCTGTAGTGTTACCTATATCTGTCCTCTGTAGTGTTACCTATATCTGTCCCCTGTAGTGTTACCTATATCTGTCCTCTGTAGTGTTACCTATATCTGTCCTCTGTAGTGTTACCTATATCTGTCCTCTGTAGTGTTACCTACCTATATCTGTCCCCTGTAGTGTTACCTATATCTGTCCTCTGTAGTGTTACCTATATCTGTCCTCTGTAGTGTTACCTATATCTGTCCTCTGTAGTGTTACCTATATCTGTCCCCTGTAGTGTTACCTATATCTGTCCTCTGTAGTGTTACCTACCTATATCTGTCCTCTGTAGTGTTACCTATATCTGTCCTCTGTAATGTAACCTATATCTGTCCCCTGTAGTGTAACTTATATCTGTCCTCTGTAGTGTTACCTACATCTGTCCCCTGTAGTGTTACCTATATCTGTCCTCTGTAGTGTTACCTATATCTGTCCTCTGTAGTGTTACCTATATCTGTCCTCTGTAGTGTTACCAACCTATATCTGTCCCCTGTAGTGTTACTTATATCTGTCCTCTGTAGTGTTACCTATATCTGTCCTCTGTAGTGTTACCTATATCTGTCCTCTGTAGTGTTACCTACCTATATCTGTCCCCTGTAGTGTTACCTATATCTGTCCTCTGTAGTGTTACCTATATCTGTCCTCTGTAATGTTACCTATATCTGTCCCCTGTAGTGTTACCTATATCTGTCCCCTGTAGTGTTACCTACCTATATCTGTCCTCTGTAGTGTTACCTATATCTGTCCTCTGTAGTGTTACCTCTATCTGTCCTCTGTAGTGTTACCTATATCTGTCCTCTGTAGTGTTACCTATATCTGTCCCCTGTAGTGTTATCTATATCTGTCCTCTGTAGTGTTACCTATATCTGTCCTCTGTAGTGTTACCTACCTATATCTGTCCTCTGTAATGTTACCTATATCTGTCCTCTGTAGTGTTACCTACCTATATCTGTCCTCTGTAGTGTTACCTATATCTGTCCCCTGTAGTGTTACCTATATCTGTCCTCTGTAGTGTTACCTATATCTGTCCTCTGTAGTGTTGCTTATATCTGTCCTCTGTAGTGTTACCTACCTATATCTGTCCTCTGTAATGTTACCTATATCTGTCCTCTGTAGTGTTACCTACCTATATCTGTCCTCTGTAGTGTTACCTATATCTGTCCCCTGTAGTGTTATCTATATCTGTCCTCTGTAGTGTTACCCATATCTGTCCTCTGTAGTGTTACCTATATCTGTCCTCTGTAGTGCTACCTACCTATATCTGTCCTCTGTAGTGTTACCTATATCTGTCCTCTGTAGTGTTACCTATATCTGTCCTCTGTAGTGTTGCTTATATCTGTCCCCTGTAGTGTTACCTACCTATATCTGTCCTCTGTAGTGTTACCTATATCTGTCCTCTGTAGTGTTACCTATATCTGTCCTCTGTAGTGTTACCTATATCTGTCCTCTGTAGTGTTGCTTATATCTGTCTTCTGTAGTGTTACCCATATCTGTCCTCTGTAGTGGTACCTATATCTGTCCCCTGTAGTGTTACCTACCTATATCTGTCCCCTGTAGTGTTACCTATATCTGTCCTCTGTAGTGTTACCTATATCTGTCCTCTGTAGTGTTACCTATATCTGTCCCCTGTAGTGTTACCTATATCTGTCCTCTGTAGTGTTACCTATATCTGTCCTCTGTAGTGTTACCTATATCTGTCCCCTGTAGTGTTACCTATATCTGTCCTCTGTAGTGTTACCTATATCTGTCCTCTGTAGTGTTACCTATATCTGTCCTCTGTAGTGTTACCTACCTATATCTGTCCCCTGTAGTGTTACCTATATCTGTCCTCTGTAGTGTTACCTATATCTGTCCTCTGTAGTGTTACCTATATCTGTCCTCTGTAGTGTTACCTATATCTGTCCCCTGTAGTGTTACCTATATCTGTCCTCTGTAGTGTTACCTACCTATATCTGTCCTCTGTAGTGTTACCTATATCTGTCCTCTGTAATGTAACCTATATCTGTCCCCTGTAGTGTAACTTATATCTGTCCTCTGTAGTGTTACCTACATCTGTCCCCTGTAGTGTTACCTATATCTGTCCTCTGTAGTGTTACCTATATCTGTCCTCTGTAGTGTTACCTATATCTGTCCTCTGTAGTGTTACCAACCTATATCTGTCCCCTGTAGTGTTACCTATATCTGTCCTCTGTAGTGTTACCTATATCTGTCCTCTGTAGTGTTACCTATATCTGTCCTCTGTAGTGTTACCTATATCTGTCCCCTGTAGTGTTACCTACCTATATCTGTCCCCTGTAGTGTTACCTATATCTGTCCTCTGTAGTGTTACCTATATCTGTCCTCTGTAGTGCTACCTACCTATATCTGTCCTCTGTAGTGTTACCTATATCTGTCCTCTGTAGTGTTACCTATATCTGTCCTCTGTAGTGTTGCTTATATCTGTCCCCTGTAGTGTTACCTACCTATATCTGTCCTCTGTAGTGTTACCTATATCTGTCCTCTGTAGTGTTACCTATATCTGTCCTCTGTAGTGTTACCTATATCTGTCCTCTGTAGTGTTGCTTATATCTGTCTTCTGTAGTGTTACCCATATCTGTCCTCTGTAGTGTTACCTATATCTGTCCCCTGTAGTGTTACCTATATCTGTCCTCTGTAGTGTTACCTATATCTGTCCTCTGTAGTGTTACCTATATCTGTCCCCTGTAGTGTTACCTATATCTGTCCTCTGTAGTGTTACCTATATCTGTCCTCTGTAGTGTTACCTATATCTGTCCCCTGTAGTGTTACCTATATCTGTCCTCTGTAGTGTTACCTATATCTGTCCTCTGTAGTGTTACCTATATCTGTCCTCTGTAGTGTTACCTACCTATATCTGTCCCCTGTAGTGTTACCTATATCTGTCCTCTGTAGTGTTACCTATATCTGTCCTCTGTAGTGTTACCTATATCTGTCCTCTGTAGTGTTACCTATATCTGTCCCCTGTAGTGTTACCTATATCTGTCCTCTGTAGTGTTACCTACCTATATCTGTCCTCTGTAATGTTACCTATATCTGTCCCTGTAGTGTTACTTATATCTGTCCTCTGTAGTGTGACCTATATCTGTCCCCTGTAGTGTTACCTATATCTGTCCTCTGTAGTGTTACCTATATCTGTCCTCTGTAGTGTTACCTATATCTGTCCTCTGTAGTGCTACCTACCTATATCTGTCCACTGTAGTGTTACCTCTATCTGTCCTTTGTAGTGTTACCTATATCTGTCCTCTGTAGTGTTACCTATATCTGTCCTCTGTAGTGTTACCTACCTATATCTGTCCTCTGTAGTGTTACCTATATCTGTCCTCTGTAGTGTTACCTATATCTGTCCTCTGTAGTGTTACCTATATCTGTCCTCTGTAGTGTTACCTATATCTGTCCTCTGTAGTGTTACCTATATCTGTCCTCTGTAGTGTTACCTATATCTGTCCTCTGTAGTGCTACCTACCTATATCTGTCCACTGTAGTGTTACCTATATCTGTCCTCTGTAGTGTTACCTATATCTGTCCTCTGTAGTGTTACCTATATCTGTCCCCTGTAGTGTTACCTACCTATATATGTCCTCTGTAGTGTTACCTACCTATATCTGTCCCCTGTAGTGTTACTTATATCTGTCCTCTGTAGTGTTACCTATATCTGTCCTCTGTAGTGTTACCTATATCTGTCCTCTGTAGTGTTACCTACCTATATCTGTCCCCTGTAGTGTTACCTATATCTGTCCTCTGTAGTGTTACCTATATCTGTCCTCTGTAATGTTACCTATATCTGTCCCCTGTAGTGTTACCTATATCTGTCCCCTGTAGTGTTACCTACCTATATCTGTCCGCTGTAGTGTTACCTATATCTGTCCTCTGTAGTGTTACCTCTATCTGTCCTCTGTAGTGTTACCTATATCTGTCCTCTGTAGTGTTACCTATATCTGTCCCCTGTAGTGTTATCTATATCTGTCCTCTGTAGTGTTACCTATATCTGTCCTCTGTAGTGTTACCTACCTATATCTGTCCTCTGTAATGTTACCTATATCTGTCCTCTGTAGTGTTACCTACCTATATCTGTCCTCTGTAGTGTTACCTATATCTGTCCCCTGTAGTGTTACCTATATCTGTCCTCTGTAGTGTTACCTATATCTGTCCTCTGTAGTGTTGCTTATATCTGTCCTCTGTAGTGTTACCTACCTATATCTGTCCTCTGTAATGTTACCTATATCTGTCCTCTGTAGTGTTACCTACCTATATCTGTCCTCTGTAGTGTTACCTATATCTGTCCCCTGTAGTGTTATCTATATCTGTCCTCTGTAGTGTTACCCATATCTGTCCTCTGTAGTGTTACCTATATCTGTCCTCTGTAGTGCTACCTACCTATATCTGTCCTCTGTAGTGTTACCTATATCTGTCCTCTGTAGTGTTACCTATATCTGTCCTCTGTAGTGTTGCTTATATCTGTCCCCTGTAGTGTTACCTACCTATATCTGTCCTCTGTAGTGTTACCTATATCTGTCCTCTGTAGTGTTACCTATATCTGTCCTCTGTAGTGTTACCTATATCTGTCCTCTGTAGTGTTGCTTATATCTGTCTTCTGTAGTGTTACCCATATCTGTCCTCTGTAGTGGTACCTATATCTGTCCCCTGTAGTGTTACCTACCTATATCTGTCCCCTGTAGTGTTACCTATATCTGTCCTCTGTAGTGTTACCTATATCTGTCCTCTGTAGTGTTACCTATATCTGTCCCCTGTAGTGTTACCTATATCTGTCCTCTGTAGTGTTACCTATATCTGTCCTCTGTAGTGTTACCTATATCTGTCCCCTGTAGTGTTACCTATATCTGTCCTCTGTAGTGTTACCTATATCTGTCCTCTGTAGTGTTACCTATATCTGTCCTCTGTAGTGTTACCTACCTATATCTGTCCCCTGTAGTGTTACCTATATCTGTCCTCTGTAGTGTTACCTATATCTGTCCTCTGTAGTGTTACCTATATCTGTCCTCTGTAGTGTTACCTATATCTGTCCCCTGTAGTGTTACCTATATCTGTCCTCTGTAGTGTTACCTACCTATATCTGTCCTCTGTAGTGTTACCTATATCTGTCCTCTGTAATGTAACCTATATCTGTCCCCTGTAGTGTAACTTATATCTGTCCTCTGTAGTGTTACCTACATCTGTCCCCTGTAGTGTTACCTATATCTGTCCTCTGTAGTGTTACCTATATCTGTCCTCTGTAGTGTTACCTATATCTGTCCTCTGTAGTGTTACCAACCTATATCTGTCCCCTGTAGTGTTACTTATATCTGTCCTCTGTAGTGTTACCTATATCTGTCCTCTGTAGTGTTACCTATATCTGTCCTCTGTAGTGTTACCTACCTATATCTGTCCCCTGTAGTGTTACCTATATCTGTCCTCTGTAGTGTTACCTATATCTGTCCTCTGTAATGTTACCTATATCTGTCCCCTGTAGTGTTACCTATATCTGTCCCCTGTAGTGTTACCTACCTATATCTGTCCTCTGTAGTGTTACCTATATCTGTCCTCTGTAGTGTTACCTATATCTGTCCTCTGTAGTGTTACCTATATCTGTCCTCTGTAGTGTTACCTATATCTGTCCCCTGTAGTGTTATCTATATCTGTCCTCTGTAGTGTTACCTATATCTGTCCTCTGTAGTGTTACCTACCTATATCTGTCCTCTGTAATGTTACCTATATCTGTCCTCTGTAGTGTTACCTACCTATATCTGTCCTCTGTAGTGTTACCTATATCTGTCCCCTGTAGTGTTACCTATATCTGTCCTCTGTAGTGTTACCTATATCTGTCCTCTGTAGTGTTGCTTATATCTGTCCTCTGTAGTGTTACCTACCTATATCTGTCCTCTGTAATGTTACCTATATCTGTCCTCTGTAGTGTTACCTACCTATATCTGTCCTCTGTAGTGTTACCTATATCTGTCCCCTGTAGTGTTATCTATATCTGTCCTCTGTAGTGTTACCCATATCTGTCCTCTGTAGTGTTACCTATATCTGTCCTCTGTAGTGCTACCTACCTATATCTGTCCTCTGTAGTGTTACCTATATCTGTCCTCTGTAGTGTTACCTATATCTGTCCTCTGTAGTGTTGCTTATATCTGTCCCCTGTAGTGTTACCTACCTATATCTGTCCTCTGTAGTGTTACCTATATCTGTCCTCTGTAGTGTTACCTATATCTGTCCTCTGTAGTGTTACCTATATCTGTCCTCTGTAGTGTTGCTTATATCTGTCTTCTGTAGTGTTACCCATATCTGTCCTCTGTAGTGGTACCTATATCTGTCCCCTGTAGTGTTACCTACCTATATCTGTCCCCTGTAGTGTTACCTATATCTGTCCTCTGTAGTGTTACCTATATCTGTCCTCTGTAGTGTTACCTATAT
This sequence comes from Salmo trutta, assembly GCF_901001165.1. NCBI lineage: Eukaryota > Metazoa > Chordata > Actinopteri > Salmoniformes > Salmonidae > Salmo > Salmo trutta. The sequence continues at coordinate 1,013,435 of NW_021823350.1, read as the reverse complement.
CTGTCCCCTGTAGTGTTACCTATATCTGTCCTCTGTAGTGTTACCTATATCTGTCCTCTGTAGTGTTACCTATATCTGTCCCCTGTAGTGTTACCTATATCTGTCCTCTGTAGTGTTACCTATATCTGTCCTCTGTAGTGTTACCTATATCTGTCCTCTGTAGTGTTACCTACCTATATCTGTCCCCTGTAGTGTTACCTATATCTGTCCTCTGTAGTGTTACCTATATCTGTCCTCTGTAGTGTTACCTATATCTGTCCTCTGTAGTGTTACCTATATCTGTCCCCTGTAGTGTTACCTATATCTGTCCTCTGTAGTGTTACCTACCTATATCTGTCCTCTGTAGTGTTACCTATATCTGTCCTCTGTAATGTAACCTATATCTGTCCCCTGTAGTGTAACTTATATCTGTCCTCTGTAGTGTTACCTACATCTGTCCCCTGTAGTGTTACCTATATCTGTCCTCTGTAGTGTTACCTATATCTGTCCTCTGTAGTGTTACCTATATCTGTCCTCTGTAGTGTTACCAACCTATATCTGTCCCCTGTAGTGTTACCTATATCTGTCCTCTGTAGTGTTACCTATATCTGTCCTCTGTAGTGTTACCTATATCTGTCCTCTGTAGTGTTACCTATATCTGTCCTCTGTAGTGTTACCTATATCTGTCCTCTGTAGTGTTACCTATATCTGTCCTCTGTAGTGTTACCTATATCTGTCCTCTGTAGTGTTACCTATATCTGTCCTCTGTAGTGTTACCTATATATGTCCTCTGTAGTGTTACCTATATCTGTCCTCTGTAGTGCTACCTACCTATATCTGTCCTCTGTAGTGCTACCTATATCTGTCCTCTGTAGTGTTACCTATATCTGTCCACTGTAGTGTTACCTATATCTGTCCACTGTAGTGTTACCTATATCTGTCCTCTGTAGTGTTACCTATATCTGTCCACTGTAGTGTTACCTATATCTGTCCTCTGTAGTGTTACCTATATCTGTCCTCTGTAGTGTTACCTATATCTGTCCCCTGTAGTGTTACCTACCTATATATGTCCTCTGTAGTGTTACCTACCTATATCTGTCCCCTGTAGTGTTACCTACCTATATCTGTCCTCTGTAGTGTTACCTACCTGTATCTGTCCCCTGTAGTGTTACTTATATCTGTCCTCTGTAGTGTTACCTATATCTGTCCTCTGTAGTGTTACCTATATCTGTCCTCTGTAGTGTTACCTACCTATATCTGTCCCCTGTAGTGTTACCTATATCTGTCCCCTGTAGTGTAACCTACCTATATCTGTCCTCTGTAGTGTTACCTATATCTGTCCTCTGTAGTGTTACCTCTATCTGTCCTCTGTAGTGTTACCTACCTATATCTGTCCTCTGTAGTGTTACCTATATCTGTCCTCTGTAGTGTTACCTATATCTGTCCTCTGTAGTGTTACCTATATCTGTCCTCTGTAGTGTTACCTGTCCTCATTGTTCGATGAGCTAAAGCAGAAGCTGAAAATGAAGTCTTCTCACTGACTTGAATAGATGATTAATTAAAATTGCAGCCAGGAGTTTTTAATGAATAAATCCAGGCTGAATTAGCACCCACTAATAAAAACCACTAATGTTTAATTCATCAGATGAGGAATTTGCGATTCCAATGAGTGACTGCCTAACAGCCTTACAGCCTCTTCTCTCCGTTTCAACATTTTTTTGGGACAAACTTCATGTGATCCGCTCGGAGAAATACAGCATTGTGATCTGCGTCACAAATTACATCCTATTCCCTATATAGTGCACTACTTTGGACCAGGACCCAGTGCATTATCAAGGGAATAGGGTCTAAAATAGTGCACTATGTAGGGAATAGGGTGCCATTTGGGATGGGTGGTGAGGTGTTTGTTACAGACTCAAAGCTGCTCCCGGCCAAGAGTATTGTTGAGGTTCATTTCCTGGTGTTGTATTTGTAATGGTTTTCTTTTTATCCGAGGTTTAGACCAGAGGGAACTGGAAAGGTCACTACACTGTCACATTTAATCAGCAGAGACCAGTTTTACACCATGTACTCCATTCAGGGAGGAGACGGAAGAGAGGGAACATACACACCATCCTGTACACCTGTTCATATGCAGATGGAGAGAGAGTGTCATTACAGGCATTACAGGACGTACTAGACTGGGCTGATGCACTGGTTGCCTAGTGCGTGGTGCTGGCTTTGGAGGCGCTAGACTGAAGACACGCACCTCAGGGCTAGTAGGATACACTGGACCGTAGAGGCGCACTGGCGGTCTCGAGCACAGGACTGGCACCGCCCGTACTGGCTGGATTCACACTTCCCCCCGGCAAATGCAGGACGCTGGCACCGAGCACACCGGTCTGTGGATACTCGGCCTCGACGCCGTGCGCATCACCCCATAGCACGGGGCCTGACAAGTACCACGCTGCCTCCGGTAAGCACGGGGAGTTGGCTTAGGGCTCAACCCTGGCCCTGCCAAACTACCCGTGTGCCCCCCCAAAAAAAATGTTTTGGGGCTGCCTCTCAGGTTCCCATAGCTCCCTTCGCTTATCCTCCCAGAGTTGACATGCCAACTCCCATGTCCATCCTTCCCCCCGATGCTCCAAACCACACTGCTTGGTCTTCTGTTGGTGGGTAGTTCTGTAACGGCCGTCGTTGAAGAGAGTAGACCAAGGCACAGCGTGTTTAGTGCTCATCATGAATTTATTAAAGATAGAACACTTTAATCAAAAAAACAAGAACCCGACAGCCAAACAGTTCTGTCAGGTGCAAAACACTAAACCGAAATTAACTACCCACAAACCCCAAAGGAAAACAGGCTGCCTAAGTATGACTCCCAATCAGCGACAACGATGTACAGCTGTCCCTGATTGAGAGCCATACCAGGCCAAAACACCTGTATTGCTTGCTGTTTGGGGTTTTAGGCTGGGTTTCTGTACAGCACTTTGAGATATCAGCTGATGTAAGAAGGGTTATATAAATACATTTGATTTGAAATTTGATTTGAAAATCAAAACATAGAAAAAAGGACATAGAATGCCCACGCAAATCACACCCTGACCAAACCTAAATAGAGACATAAAAAAGGCTCTCTCAGGTCAGGGCGTGACAGAGACGTTAAAATGAGAAGGTGGTGAAATTAAATACAAACTTTGCGGGGGTGGAATTATGCTGCGATGGCAGAACAGGTACAATGCTGTTTGAGGGGATGAATTAAACTACAGAGGCAGTACAGGTCCAATGCTGTTTGAGGGGTTGAATTAAACTACAGAGGCAGTACAGGTCCAATGCCTTTTGAGGGGATGAATTAAGCTGCGGTGGCAGATCAGGTACCATGCTGTTTGAGGGGGTGAATTAAACTACAGAGGCAGTACAGGTACCATGCTGTTTGAGGGGATGAATAAACTACAGAGGCAGTACAGGCACCATGCTCTTTGAGGGGATGAATAAACTACAGAGGCAGTACAGGTACCATGCCGAAAGGGAGGCACCTTGAGACCCAACCCGTTGCTGGCAGCAGTTCAATAACGGACAGAGTGTTTGGGTTGTTAATCGGATTCATTCCGACATTTCGAGATGTCTCTTTTTTTTTAATACTTTTTGTGTGTACTTGTTTGACATTTTACTGCACTGTTATGAGCTAGTAACAAAAGCATTTAACATCTGCTAAACTGTGTCTGTGACCAATAAACTTTGAAGGGATTGAATGTGTTGTTGCCTAATTGTTTTTTGGTAGGTTTCTACACTACTTTCCCTCCACCTACAGCATTTCTTAATATTGTGCAGTTTCTTTGGCTGTGATGCCTCAGGATACAGTATTGACGTGGCAGGTAGCCTAGTGGTTAGAGCGTTGGGCCAGTAACTGAAAGGTTGCTGGATCAAGTCTCTGAGCCGACAAGGAAATAATCAGTTGTTCTTCCCCCCTAAACGAGGCAGTTAACCCACTGTTCCCTGATTGGCTGTCAGTTCTCAACTGACTTTCCTAGTTAAATAAAAATTCCAAAAATCTGAGTTCAAGGAGACTGTGATAGGGGTGTCAGTGAGCTGAGTGTGGAGACTCTGGGTTGAGGTCAGTGATAGAGTATTCTACTGCCAAGGGATGAGCAGTAGGTCACCATTGACTATGTACAGAGCTGCAGGAGTTGTGACCTGTTTTTGTCATTAGTTGTGTCTAGGGGCGGCAGGTAGCCTAGTGGTTAGAGTGTTGGGCCAGTAACCAGCAGGTAGCCTAGTGGTTAGAGTGTTGGGCCAGTAACCAGCAGGTAGCCTAGTGGTTAGAGCATTGGACCAGTAACTGGAAGGTTGCTAGATCAAATCCCTGAGCTGACAAAGTAACAATCTGTTGTTCTGCCCCTGATCAAGGCAGTTAACCCATTGTTCCAGGCTGTCATTGTAAATAAGAATTTGTTCTTATCTGAGTTGCCTAGTTAAATAAAATATATATATATTTGGGAGGGAACACTGTCACCTCCAGACAGGTGTTTGTGTGTTGAGGGTACCAGGTTGTTGTCCAGTTCTAGCATTTAGGCCGCCACAGACTAGCCTACCACTGACTATGTACGTATCCAGCATGCAACAGACCTGCAGTAGTTGTGACCTGCTTATAGTTGTACCTAGGGGGGCATATGGGGAAGGGAATGCTGTCACCTCCAGGTAGGTGTTTGTCCCCCTGTGTGCTGAGGGTGTCAGTTTCTTGTCCAGTTCTGGCATTTAGGTCGCCACAGACTAGTACGTCTCTGGGCCTGGAAATGATCGATCTCCCTCTCTAGAATGGAGAAGCTGTCTTCATTAAAGTATGGGGATTCTAGTGGGGGGATATAGGTAGCACACAGGAGGCCATTTTTTAAATTAATTTCCTTTTGAATTTCTTGACAGATGTAAAAATGTTCCTGTTTCGACTAATTTAAAAGAGTGGGTTAGGTCTGCTCTATATCAAATTAGCATACCCCCTGAGTCCCTTCAGTGTGTGTGTGTGTGGGGGGGGGTCAGGAGCAGTGCAGACTCCTCAGAGGAGGAAGGGGAGGACCATCATCCTCAGTCAAATTTCATAAAAATAAAAATAGTGAAGCATTAAAAAAAGTTATCCTTTTTAGATAAAACTGTATTAAATATATTCATATGTCACCAAATATCTGATTAAAAAACACTGTTTTGCATTGAAGGTCTACAGTAGCCTCAATAGCACTCTGTAGGGTAGCACCATGGTGTAGCCGGAGGACAGCTAGTTTCTGTACTCCTCTGGGTACATTGTCTTCAATACAAAACCTAGGAGGCTCGTAGGCCTCACCCCCTTTCATAGCAGTACATGGTAATTATGACCACTTCCAGAGGACGTCCTCCAACCAATCAAAGCTTTTGCAGTATGAACTGACATGTTGTCCATCCAATCATATAATTAGGATAAGAGAACGAACCTAGTGAGTAGTATTGGGATTGTGCCACCGAGCATTATGAGGGTTATACGTGTTGAGAGGCTTGGTGACCTTGTTGGATAGGGATTTTGAGTTAACTCCCTGGGGCCCAGTTTTTCCTTATCCGTTAACCTAACCCAGGAAAACTCTGGACCCTATAAAGCTATGACAGTGATTAATCAGTTGTAAAAAGGTTTTATAAGGGCCCGTTTTTCCTAATCAGGTCACATGGTTTTTAAAAAAACTGAGAAAAAGCAGCCTTATACTTGTTGATATGAATGATATTTAGACTAGATATGGAGGAGGATTTCCTCTACCCAGACACACAGAGAGACAACAACTGATAGACAATAGAACTCACAGGGCTGAGTTTTATGCATGTTGGCGTCATGCAGTTCTCTGCAACTGTAGGCCTTATAGAAAATGTCCTCACATCTGTCACCGCTATTATGTTGATAGATTCATTCCAGTTAAGAATGTTGGATTGTAAAACGTTTAGGCAGTTTAGCCAGACCAATGTTGAACATAAACCACATTTAATCACATTCACATTTTCTCCTGACACACAAATGGACTATAAATACATAACGTTACCAATGAGTTTACCCTGACCAGATGTACAGGGTGCATAGGCTGTATGCAGCTGCTCTTATCAGTAACCTACAGTCGATCAGATGGAATAATAGTCTAGTTTTCATCCCATACAGCATGTCAGATGACTAATGTTTAGGTGTAGCACAGGCTGCTGCAACATTTATATTTTCGTTTTTGCTTGTGTCTTTCCGGAGTGATTATGTTTTCATCTTTGCTAAATATATACCGTGGGAAAAGTGGAAAGTCTACTTGAGCGCGCTGCGTCAACCTCTCTCTTAAATCTACATTTTAATGGATGAGGCGATGGAAGCGATCAAATCATTCGGAATTGATTTTCGACATTCCAGAAAAGACAAGTCGAAAGTTCGATATGTTCAGCAAGTGACGCATTGTTACGTGCAATGACCTCTACAAGCTCATTGTAGTTTCCCCTTGTTGGCGGAACTTTCCCTCTCGTAGTGTCCTCTAAAATTACATTATTGCATGCAGCTGAAAACGCAGTGGTGTTGATAAACCGCTTGGGAACATCCCTGTTTCTTCCAACTTTCTCGTTGTGTCGCGCAGTTTGAATACGCAGACCTTCATCATGATCAATACAGCTTTTTCCCAGAAGCTTGAATCTGATGTGGGCATTTATATGCTGCCCGCTGAAAGATCGATGTTCTTCGCGTCACTGTACCCCTCTTTCGCCCCAAGGCGCAGACATTCCAAGGCGCAGGCACAGCCAGCAATACAGGCGGCTTGAAGAAAGGCTCCTTGTTAACCAGCTATACTTTTGATACCAGTTGGTATTGAACGGCCTTCACCTTTTCATCCTTCTTCATGAAACTGATCTCAGGCAGAGGTCGACCCTCACTTTTAATTATCACAGTGTAGCCCAGAGAATGAAAGGGGTTCTTCAAGAAAAAGTCTGTATCATTTTCAGCAGCGTTGGCCATTCTGGCGGAGAAAACTGCACACTCCTGCTGGTAGCCACCTCGCTTCTGAAGTTAGCGAAGCAATTTTAAATAAATTGCACTAACCGAACACAAAGATACAGTTCTAAAACCAAGAAAGCTATTTATAATATACCTCCTCCCTCTCCTGTAATTTGAAAAAAAATATATACTAGAATAGGGTCCCAAAAATGCTAAACTCAGTCTTACAATTGCCCCACCACTCTGGGAACTATGGTGCCACCAGTCTGCTTCTGCTTTCAGGTATGTGGATGATCAGGGCTTTATTCAGGTAAGTGGATGATCAGGGCTTTATTCAGGTATGTGGATGATCAGGGCTTTATTCAGGTATGTGGATGATCAGGGCTTTATTCAGGTATGTGGATGATCAGGGCTTTATTCAGGTATGTGGATGATCAAGGCTTTATTCAGGACGGTTTCTTGGGATACTTTGATGTGTCAACTGGGCGAGATGTGAGGGATGAAATGTCAGTTAACCTGGGGTATGGTACTACAGGGAAGTCATTTCAGTTAACCTGGGGTATGGTACTACAGGGAAGTCATTTCAGTTAACCTAGGGTATGGTACTACAGGGAAGTCATTTCAGTTAACCTGGGGTATGGTAGTACAGGGAAGTCATTTCAGTTAACCTAGGGTATGGTAGTACAGGGAAGTAATTTCAGTTAACCTAGGGTATGGTACTACAGGGAAGTCATTTCAGTTAACCTAGGGTATGGTACTACAGGGAAGTCATTTCAGTTAACCTAGGGTATGGTACTACAGGGAAGTCATTTCAGTTAACCTGGGGTATGGTACTACAGGGAAGTCATTTCAGTTTGTTTAATTTCACAGAGAAACTTGTCCAAACCTATGATGGTGCAGCTGTAATGGAATGTATCTGCTGTTTGTATTTCCAGCTAAGTCCCCTCCTGTTCCCTTGATTTAAGAGGTGATGACCACTCCAATACACTACCAGTGTCAGCTCCGTCCTGACATGAACTGAAGCTACGTCTCATGTGCCCGCTCATCCACTGACACATTGAATGTTTCCTCTCCAAGGACTGTGTGTACCACTATCAATGTTGTCTCATTACTGTATGTAGAGTCAATCACAAATACATTATTACACATCTGTGATTTTACTACTGACTTGGACTAACTCATTCTTAGTTATGTTGTCTAACTGTGTAGTGTGTTGGGTTATTGTTTTTTTGTCTTCCCAGTCAAATCCTGTCCTGCACTGAAGTCAAGCCTCTGAACACCTCAACTCATGCCTCATACACTCATTCAATCAGTGCTGTGATCCCTTCCCAACACTGTGTAAGTAGCCCTCTCATTCCCATTCCTCATAATATTGTACTATAAATGTATTTATTAAATGCTTTAGGTTCAAATAATTACTCTTTGATGATTTTTGAAACACACTTGACATACCGTTGGTCTCCCGTCCTCCTCAATTTTTCAAGTCACCAGCCTCCACTGGTCAGTAGGGCTATCAGGGGTGGTGTTAGGATGGGTTAGGGTCTCTTGGGTTATCAGGGGGGGGGGTGTTAGGATGGGTTAGGGTCCCCTGGGCTATCAGGGGGGGGGGTGTTAGGATGGGTTAGGGTCCCCTGGGCTATCAGGGGGGGGGGGGTGTTAGGATGGGTTAGGGTCCCCTGGGCTATCAGGGGGAGTGTTAGGATGGGTTAGGGTCCCCTGGGCTATCAGGGGGGGGTGTTAGGATGGGTTAGGGTCCCCTGGGCTATCAGGGGGGTGTTAGGATGGGTTAGGGTCCCCTGGGCTATCAGGGGGGGTGTTAGGATGGGTTAGGGTCCCCTGGGCTATCAGGTGTTAGGATGGGTTAGGGTCCCCTGGGCGATCAGGGGTTAGGATGGGTTAGGGTCCCCTGGGCTATCAGGTGTTAGGATGGGTTAGGGTCCCCTGGGCTATCAGGTGTTAGGATGGGTTAGGGTCCCCTGGGCTATCAGGGGGGTGTTAGGATGGGTTAGGGTCCCCTGGGCTATCAAGGGGGGTGTTAGGATGGGTTAGGGTCCCCTGGGCTATCAGGGGGGAGTGTTAGGATGGGTTAGGGCCCCCTGGGCTATCAGGGGGGAGTGTTAGGATGGGTTAGGGTTCCCTGGGCTATCAGGGGGGTGTTAGGATGGGTTAGGGTCCCCTGGGCTATCAGGGGGGTGTTAGGATTGGTTAGGGTTCCCTGGGCTATCAGGGGGGAGTGTTAGGATGGGTTAGGGTCCCCTGGGCTATCAGGGGTGGTGTTAGGATGGGTTAGGGTCCCCTGGTCTATCAGGTGTTAGGATGGGTTAGGGTCCCCTGGGCTATCAGGTGTTAGGATGGGTTAGGGTCCCCTGGGCTATCAGGGGGGTGTTAGGATGGGTTAGGGTCCCCTGGGCTATCAGGGGGAGTGTTAGGATGGGTTAGGGTCCCCTGGGCTATCAGAAGGGGGGGTGTTAGGATGGGTTAGGGTCCCCTGGGCTATCAGGTGTTAGGATGGGTTAGGGTCCCCTGGGCTATCAGGTGTTAGGGTGGGTTAGGGTCCCCTGGGCTATCAGGTGTTAGGGTGGGTTAGAGTCCCCTGGGCTATCAGGTGTTAGGATGGGTTAGGGTCCCCTGGGCTATCAGGTGTTAGGGTGGGTTAGGGTCCCCTGGGCTATCAGGGGGAGGTGTTAGGATGGGTTAGGGTCCCCTGGGCTATCAGGGGGAGTGTTAGGATGGGTTAGGGTCCCCTGGGCTATCAGGGGGGGGTGTTAGGATGGGTTAGGGTCCCCTGGGTTATCAGGGGGGGTGTTAGGATGGGTTAGGGTCCCCTGGGCTATCAGGGGGAGTGTTGGGATGGGTTAGGGTCCCCTGGGCTATCAGGGGGGGGTGTTAGGATGGGTTAGGGTCCCCTGGGCTATCAGGGGGGGGGGGGTGTTAGGATGGGTTAGGGTCCCCTGGGCTATCAGGGGGAGTGTTAGGATTGGTTAGGGTCCCCTGGGCTATCAGGGGGGGTGTTAGGATGGGTTAGGGTCCCCTGGGCTATCAGGGGGAGTGTTAGGATGGGTTAGGGTCCCCTGGGCTATCAGGGGGGGGTGTTAGGATGGGTTAGGGTCCCCTGTGCTATCAGGTGTTAGGGTGGGTTAGGATCCCCTGGGCTATCAGGGGGAGGTGTTAGGATGGGTTAGGGTCCCCTGGGCTATCAGGTGGAGTGTTAGGATGGGTTAGGGTCCCCTGGGCTATCAGGGGGGGGGGGGTGTTAGGATGGGTTAGGGTCCCCTGGGTTATCAGGGGGGGTGTTAGGATGGGTTAGGGTCCCCTGGGCTATCAGGGGGAGTGTTGGGATGGGTTAGGGTCCCCTGGGCTATCAGGGGGGGTGTTAGGATGGGTTAGGGTCCCCTGGGCTATCAGGGGGGGTGTTAGGATGGGTTAGGGTCCCCTGGGCTATCAGGGGGAGTGTTAGGATGGGTTAGGGTCCCCTGGGCTATCAGGTGTTAGGATGGGTTAGGGTCCCCTGGGCTATCAGGTGTTAGGATGGGTTAGGGTCCCCTGGGCTATCAGGGGGAGTATTAGGATGGGTTAGAGTCCCCTGGGCTATCAGGGGAGTATTAGGATGGGTTAGAGTCCCCTGGGCTATCAGGTGTTAGGATGGGTTAGGGTCCCCTGGGCTATCAGGGGGAGTGTTAGGATGGGTTAGGGTCCCCTGGGTTATCAGGGTGGGGTGTTAGGATGGGTTAGGGTCCCCTGGGTTATCAGGGTGGGGGGTGTTAGGATTGGTTAGGGTCCCCTGGGCTATCAGGGGGGGGGGGTGTTAGGATGGGTTAGGGTCCCCTGCGCTATCAGGGGTGGTGTTAGGATGGGTTAGGGTCCCCTGCGCTATCAGGGGTGGTGTTAGGATGGGTTAGGGTCCCTTGGGTTATCAGGGGGAGTGTTAGGGTGGGTTAGGGTCCCCTGGGCTATCAGGGGGAGTGTTAGGATGGGTTAGGGTCCCCTGGGCTGTCAGGGGGGGTGTTAGGATGGGTTAGGGTCCCCTGGGCTATCAGGGGTGGTGTTAGGATGGGTTAGGGTCCCCTGGGCTTGGGGTTCATCATTTATCTGTCCTGCTGTGATGTTGAGGCTATGGTCAGGATCTGAGGTGGGCTGTTCTGCTGGCTTCTCTGCGGGGGTGGCCAGCTCTCCGGTAGGTTGTTTTCAATCACACGTCATCTTTCTCACCTTCTCCTCCAGTGCTCTGTTCTTCTCCTGCTGCTGGGCCTCCTCTTCCACTACTGCTCTTTATCCTATTGAAGTTGTCTCACCACATTCCGTAGTACAGACATGTCTCTCTCCCCCTCCAGCTCTCCGGGTCTGGTTGTGGGGGTGTTGTTGTGGTGGACTTTATTTCAATGAGGGAGTAGTACTCTGTGCTGGGAGGTTGACTTTCCCTTGGGGTTGTTTAAGGAAGAGGTCTGGGCTCTCTCTCTCTTCTCTATCTCTTGTCTCTCTCTCTCTTCTCTCTTGCCTCTCTCTCTCGTCTCTCTCTCTTCTCTCTCGTCTCTCTCTCTCTTCTCTCTCGTCTCTCTCTCTCTTCTCTCTTGCCTCTCTCTCTTCTCTCTTGCCTCTCTCTCTCTTCTCTCTTGCCTCTCTCTCTCTTCTCTCTTGCCTCTCTCTCCTCTCTCTCCCCTCTCCTCTCTCTCGCTTCTCTCTTTCTTGCCTCACTCTCTCTCTCGCCTCTCTCTCTACCCCCTCTCTCTCTATCTCCACCCTCTCTCTTTATCTCTACCCTCTCTTTCTCTCTCTCTCTACATTACTACAGTCAACCTAGTCAACCATTACCTCAGTTAACCTGGGGTATGGCAGTACAGGGAAGTCATTTCAGTTAACCTAGGGTATGGCAGTACAGGGAAGTCATTTCAGTTAACCTGGGGTATGGTAGTACAGGGAAGTCATTTCAGTTAACCTAGGGTATGGTAGTACAGGGAAGTCATTTCAGTTAACCTGGGGGATGGCAGTACAGGGACGTCATTTCAGTTAACCTAGGGTATGGTACTACAGGGAAGTCATTTCAGTTAACCTAGTCCTAGGGTATGGTACTACAGGGACATCATTTCAGTTAACCTAGGGTATGGTAGTACAGGGAAGTAATTTCAGTTAACCTAGGGATGGCAGTACAGGGAAGTCATTTCAGTTAACCTAGGGTATGGTAGTACAGGGAAGTCATTTCAGTTAACCTAGGGTATGGTAGTACAGGGAAGTCATTTCAGTTAACCTAGGGCATGGTAGTACAGGGACGTCATTTCAGTTAACCTAGGGTATGGTAGTACAGGGATGTCATTTCAGTTAACCTAGGGTATGGTAGTACAGGGACGTAATTTCAGTTAACCTAGGGTATGGTACTACAGGGATGTCATTTCAGTTATCCTGGGGTATGGTACTACAGGGATGTCATTTCAGTTATCCTGGGGTATGGTAGTACAGGGATGTCATTTCAGTTAACCTAGGGTATGGTACTACAGGGAAGCCATTTCAGTTAACGTGGGGTATGGTACTACAGGGATGTCATTTCAGTTATCCTGGGGTATGGTAGTACAGGGACGTCATTTCAGTTATCCTGGGGTATGGTAGTACAGGGATGTCATTTCAGTTAACCTGGGGTATGGTACTACAGGGATGTCATTTCAGTTATCCTGGGGTATGGTAGTACAGGGACGTCATTTCAGTTATCCTGGGGTATGGTAGTACAGGGACGTCATTTCAGTTAACCTGGGGTATGGTACTACAGGGATGTCATTTCAGTTAACCTGGGGTATGGTAGTACAGGGAAGTCATTTCAGTTAACCTGGGGTGAGGCTTTGACATCCTATTTTAAATTGTTGGTCTTGGGCTGGATAAGGTATGGCAACTGACATTGCCTACAATACCCATATGATACCTGTGGTGCAGTAGTCATAGTAACTTCACTCTGCCTGGCAGGGAGCAGGGTGAATATGCAGTAGTCATAGTAACTTTACTCTGCCTGGCAGGGTGAATATGCAGTAATCATAGTAACTTCACTCTGCCTGGCAGGGAACAGGGTGAATATGCAGTAGTCATAGTAACTTCACTCTGCCTGGCAGGGAGCAGGGTGAATATGCAGTAATCATAGTAACTTCACTCTGCCTGGCAGGGAGCAGGGTGAATATGCAGTGGTCATAGTAACTTCACTCTGCCTGGCAGGGAGCAGGGTGAATATGCAGTAGTCATAGTAACTTCACTCTGCCTGGCAGGGAGCAGGGTGAATATGCAGTAATCATAGTAACTTCACTCTGCCTGGCAGGCAGCAGGGTGAATATGCAGTAGTCATAGTAACTTCACTCTGCCTGGCAGGAAGCAGGGTTAATATGCAGTAATCATAGTAACTTCACTCTGCCTGGCAGGGAGCAGGGTGAATATGCAGTAGTCATAGTAACTTCACTCTGCCTGGCAGGAAGCAGGGTTAATATGCAGTAATCATAGTAACTTCACTCTGCCTGGCAGGGAGCAGGGTAAATATGCAGTAGTCATAGTAACTTCACTCTGCCTGGCAGGGAGCAGGGTGAATATGCAGTAGTCATAGAAACTTCACTCTGCCTGGCAGGGAACAGGGTGAATATGCAGTAGTCATAGTAACTTCACTCTGCCTGGCAGGGAGCAGGGTGAATATGCAGTAGTCATAGCAACTTCACTCTGCCTGGCAGGGAACAGGGTGAATATGCAGTAGTCATAGCAACTTCACTCTGCCTGGCAGGGAACAGGGTGAATATGCAGTAGTCATAGTAACTTCACTCTGCCTGGCAGGAAGCAGGGTGAATATGCAGTAGTCATAGTAACTTCACTCTGCCTGGCAGGGAGCAGGGTGAATATGCAGTAGTCATAGTAACTTCACTCTGCCTGGCAGGGAGCAGGGTGAATATGCAGTAATCATAGTAACTTCACTCTGCCTGGCAGGGAGCAGGGTGAATATGCAGTAGTCATAGTAACTTCACTCTGCCTGGCAGGGAGCAGGGTAAATATGCAGTAGTCATAGTAACTTCACTCTGCCTGGCAGGGAGCAGGGTGAATATGCAGTAGTCATAGTAACTTCACTCTGCCTGGCAGGGAGCAGGGTAAATATGCAGTAGTCATAGTAACTCACTCTGCCTGGCAGGGAGCAGGGTGAATATGCAGTAGTCATAGTAACTTCACTCTGCCTGGCAGGGAGCAGGGTGAATATGCAGCAATCATAGTAACTTCACTCTGCCTGGCAGGGAACAGGGTGAATATGCAGTAGTCATAGTAACTTCACTCTGCCTGGCAGGGAGCAGGGTGAATATGCAGTAGTCATAGTAACTTCACTCTGCCTGGCAGGGAACAGGGTGAATATGCAGTAGTCATAGTAACTTCACTCTGCCTGGCAGGAAGCAGGGTGAATATGCAGTAGTCATAGTAACTTCACTCTGCCTGGCAGGGAGAAGGGTGAATATGCAGTAGTCATAGTAACTTCATGAATATGCGGTATTCATTGTTCAGGTGTTATTAATGATGATGTAGAAGTGATGATAATGATAGTGTTTGTGTATCCCAATTGGCACCCTATTCCCTATGTAGTGCACTACTTTATATCAGAGCTCTAGAGCTCTATGGACCCTGGTCAAACATAGTCCGCAACAGGAATAGGGTGCCATTTGAGACTCATCCACAACCTCCCCCAATCTTTTGTGATCTGGCTTTCTGCCACAGTTACAGTGGTCATTGTAGAAGCTTCACACACCTGGCAGAGAGTGCAGGTGTGATTGATGAACGGCTATAAGTGATGATGATGCCTGGGCTGGCTGTTGGCCTTTCTACATAAGGCTCCTCCATCAGCCTGATAAATACCCTCTCATTCTCTGGGCAGAGGCTCAGAACAGGAAGACAGGGTGTGCTGGGCTTCTACTGAGGTAATTAGGACCGTGATTCATTTGGGTTGGCCTGTGTCCCATAGCGTTTTGATACGGTCTTCTAATAGGCATACAGTAAGTAGATCATGTGCATAGCAGGCTGACACTGGTATTTGTCTTGTCTGTGAGTTGTGTAATGGATTGTCATGGAAACCGATTTTTGTTCTATTAGTCTTAATAAAGTGACATCCACTCCACCTAGCTTGCATCTTAAATGTCACACTATCCTCTAGTGCACTACTTTAGACCAGGACCCATAGGGCTTTGTTCACAAGTAGTGCACTATATAGTGAATAAGGTGCCATTTGGGACAGATGTTTTACTTTGCATACTTTCCATTAGTTGTGGCGTGTCAAGCTCCTGGTCAAGTGATGGTTAACGGTCTGTTCTGTAGTCATTATCATTACAAACAAACATCTAACTGAATCTCCTGAGACATGTCATTAAATAACAAATAATACTTTTTGGTTTATTAGAGATACTACACATTCTAAGGTCATGTCTAGAATCTGTTATGGGTCAATTCAAAGCATAAACCTACAGTATGTTCAGGATTACTAAAGTATTCTGTTTTAGACTAGTTTGAACATACTTAAAGACTTGTGTCCTTCATGGCCCTTTGAGTAATATGTTGGTGATCAGAACTTGGCAAAGAGTCTAAACAGCGTTGAAAAGAACAGAAAATACAGTGGTTTATTAACTTCCGTCTCGCCAAGATAAATAGAAGACTTGGAGCTTAATGTTCCCTAAAATGAAGACGCTTCATCCAGTCGACTAGTTTTATTATTCTAGCTGACAGTGCATCGTTCATTTACTACACTAAGTCATGTGGCAGAGTCCTTCCCCGGTTGTTGTTTTGGTTTTTGTGCAGCTCTTTTCAATGAAGTAAAACGACATACCTTTTCAAGTAAACACGCGCCTAGCATTTGAGTAACTGAGTCACAGGGATATGTGCTGGGACAATTTCTGGAGACAATTTGCTCTTTTTGACTCATGTCTATGAAGCATAAAAGACTGAAAAATAAAATATTTACTTCAGTTTGTTGGTGTTTAACCTCTACATGATCGCCCCCCCCCCCCCCCCCCCCCCCCCCCCACGGGACGGTTAAGCTAACGTAGGCTAATGTGATTAGCATGAGATTGTAACAAGAACATTTCCCAGGAAATAAACATAGCTGATATGGTCAGAACGCTTAAATTCTTGGTAATCTAACAGCACTGTCCAATTTACAGTCGCTATTACAGTGAAAGAATACCATGATATTGTTTGAGGAGAGTGAACTTGAAAATATATTAATAAACCAATTGGGCACATTTGTGCAGTCTTGGTACAACATTTTGAACAGATATGCAATGGTTCATTGGATCAGTCTAAAACATTGCACACACACTGCTTGGCTGGAATAATACATTATGTCGTTTATCTTGCATTTCAAAGATGGTACACAAAAAAAATACAAAAAATGCATGTTTTTTTCATTGTATTATCTTTTACCAGATCTAATTTGTTATATTTTCCTACATTCATTTCACATTTCCACAAACTTCAAAGTGTTCCTTTTCAAATGGTATCACGAATATGCATATCCTTGCTTAAGGTCCTGAGCTACAGGCAGTTAGATTTGGGTATGTCATTTTAGTTGAAAATTGAAAAAAAGGGGCGGATCCTTAAGAATACCAGTCAAACATTCAGCTTGTTGGTGTTTAATACCAGCCAAACATTCAGCTTGTTGGTGTTTAATACCAGTCAAACATTCAGCTTGTTGGTGTTTAATACCAGTCAAACATTCAGCTTGTTGGTGTTTAATACCAGTCAAACATTCAGCTTGTTGGTGTTTAATACCAGCCAAACATTCAGCTTGTTGGTGTTTAATACCAGTCAAACATTCAGCTTGTTGGTGTTTAATACCAGTCAAACATTCAGCTTGTTGGTGTTTAATACCAGTCAAACATTCAGCTTGTTGGTGTTTCATACCAGTCAAACAGTCAGCTTGTTGGTGTTTAATACCAGTCAAACATTCAGCTTGTTGGTGTTTAATACCAGTCAAACATTCAGCTTGTTGGTGTATAATACCAAACATTCAGCTTGTTGGTGTTTAATACATTTACATTTTAGTCATTTAGCAGACACTCTTATCCAGAGCGACTTACAGTAGTGAATGCATACATTTCATTTCATTTCATAAATGTTTTTGTTCCCAATCTGTTCCCCTGTGGGAATCAAACCCACAACCCTGGCGTTGCAAACACCATGCTCTACCAACTGAGCCACACGGGACCGTGTGGCTCAGTTCAGCTTGTTGGTGTTTCATACCAAACATTCAGTGTGTCTGTTTTATACCAGTCAAACATTCCAAACAACAACAATTTCAAAACAGTCATTTCAAAACAACTAACCCCAATATTATTTGCATTTGAGTTTACAATGGCTGACATTATGAGATGACTGATGTTTGAAAATGGGTTGTTATATTTGTTGAACAGTTGTTCATGTTATCATGTCTCCTGAACATAACTGTTCTATAATTCACCTCTCTGTTAGCTATATTTATCTTTTTATTAACTCTCACAATGAGAGCAGATGTTACAGTCTCCAGTGGCACCCTATTACCTACGTAGTGCACTACTTTTGACCAGGACCCGATAGGGATTAGAGTGCCATTTGGAAGGCAGTCGGTGTTTCTAATGGACTTCTGCTCCTTTCATTCACCTGAAGTCACGTTCATCTCTACAGTATTACAACACACGGATGGTGACGGCCGCAGGGCAGCACACACCAGCTGATTTAAATGTTCTTGTTTTCAGTCATTAATGTGTGTGTGTGTGTGTGTGTGTGTGTGTGCTGCTGTCAGCCCGTTAAGAAGATTGATCTGTTACATATTTGGAGACAGTATCATTGATGATCTAATGATATTGCCACCAACTCATTAGTGACGCATGTCCAGCATATGCAGTGGTAGTGAGGGGACTAGAGCTGGTGGTAGTGAGGGGACTGGAGCTGGAGCTGGTGGTAGTGTGGGGACTGGAGCTGGTGGTAGTGAGGGGACTGGAGCTGGAGCTGGTGGTAGTGTGGGGACTGGAGCTGGTGGTAGTGTGGGGACTGGAGCTGGAGCTGGTGGTAGTGAGGGGACTGGAGCTGGTGGTAGTGTGGGGACTGGAGCTGGTGGTAGTGAGGGGACTGGAGCTGGTGGTAGTGAGGGGACTGGAGCTGGTGGTAGTGTGGGGACTGGAGCTGGTGGTAGTGAGGGGACTGGAGCTGGTGGTAGTGAGGGGACTGGAGCTGGTGGTCGTGTGGGGACTGGAGCTGGTGGTAGTGTGGGGACTGGAGCTGTGGTAGTGTGGGGACTAGAGCTGGTGGTAGTGTGGGGACTGGAGCTGGAGCTGGTGGTAGTGTGGGGACTGGAGCTGGTGGTAGTGTGGGGACTGGAGCTGGTGGTAGTGTGGGGACTGGAGCTGGAGCTGGTGGTAGTGTGGGGACTGGAGCTGGAGCTGGTGGTCGTGTGGGGACTGGAGCTGGTGGTAGTGAGGGGACTGGAGCTGGAGCTGGTGGTAGTGAGGGACTGGAGCTGGTGGTAGTGAGGGTACTGGAGCTGGTGGTAGTGTGGGGACTGGAGCTGGTGGTAGTGAGGGTACTGGAGCTGGTGGTAGTGTGGGGACTGGAGCTGGTGGTAGTGAGGGTACTGGAGCTGGTGGTAGTGTGAGGACTGGAGCTGGTGGTAGTGAGGGGACTGGAGCTGGTGGTAGTGTGGGGACTAGAGCTGGTGGTAGTGAGGGGACTGGAGCTGGAGCTGGTGGTAGTGAGGGGACTGGAGCTGGTGGTAGTGAGGGGACTGGAGCTGGTGGTAGTGTGGGGACTAGAGCTGGTGGTAGTGAGGGGACTGGAGCTGGTGGTAGTGTGGGGACTGGAGCTGGAGCTGGTGGTAGTGTGGGGACTGGAGCTGGAGCTGGTGGTAGTGAGGGGACTGGAGCTGGTGGTAGTGAGGGGACTGGAGCTGGTGGTAGTGAGGGGACTGGAGCTGGTGGTCGTGTGGGGACTGGAGCTGGTGGTAGTGTGGGGACTGGAGCTGGTGGTAGTGTGGGGACTAGAGCTGGTGGTAGTGAGGGGACTGGAGCTAGAGCTGGTGGTAGTGAGGGGACTGGAGCTGGAGCTGGTGGTAGTGTGGGGACTGGAGCTGGTGGTAGTGTGGGGACTGGAGCTGGAGCTGGTGGTAGTGTGGGGACTGGAGCTGGAGCTGGTGGTCGTGTGGGGACTGGAGCTGGTGGTAGTGAGGGGACTGGAGCTGGAGCTGGTGGTAGTGAGGGGACTGGAGCTGGTGGTAGTGAGGGGACTGGAGCTGGTGGTAGTGAGGGGACTGGAGCTGGTGGTTGTGTGGGGACTGGAGCTGGTGGTAGTGTGGGGACTGGAGCTGGAGCTGGCGGTAGTGAGGGGACTGGAGCTGGTGGTAGTGAGGGGACTGGAGCTGGTGGTAGTGTGGGGACTAGAGCTGGTGGTAGTGAGGGGATGAGCTGGAGCTGGTGGTCGTGTGGGGACTGGAACTGGTGGTAGTGTGGGGACTGGAGCTGGTGGTAGTGTGGGGACTGGAGCTGGTGGTAGTGTGGGGACTGGAGCTGGTGGTAGTGTGGGGACTGGAGCTGGTGGTAGTGAGGGGACTGGAGCTGGTGGTAGTGTGGGGACTGGAGCTGGTGGTAGTGTGGGGACTGGAGCTGGTGGTAGTGAGGGGACTGGAGCTGGTGGTAGTGTGGGGACTGGAGCTGGTGGTAGTGTGGGGACTGGAGCTGGTGGTAGTGAGGGGACTGGAGCTGGTGGTAGTGAGGGGACTGGAGCTGGTGGTAGTGAGGGGACTGGAGCTGGTGGTAGTGAGGGGACTGGAGCTGGTGGTAGTGAGGGGACTGGAGCTGGTGGTAGTGAGGGGACTGGAGCTGGTGGTAGTGAGGGGACTGGAGCTGGTGGTAGTGAGGGTACTGGAGCTGGAGCTGGTGGTAGTGAGGGGACTGGAGCTGGAGCTGGTGGTAGTGAGGGGACTGGAGCTGGAGCTGGTGGTAGTATGGGGACTGGAGCTGGTGGTAGTGTGGGGACTGGAGCTGGAGCTGGTGGTAGTGAGGGGACTGGAGCTGGTGGTAGTGTGGGGACTGGAGCTGGTGGTAGTGAGGGGACTGGAGCTGGTGGTAGTGTGGGGACTGGAGCTGGTGGTAGTGAGGGGACTAGAGCTGGTGGTAGTGAGGGGACTGGAGCTGGTGGTAGTGTGGGGACTAGAGCTGGTGGTAGTGAGGGGACTGGTGCTGGTGGTAGTGAGGGTACTGGAGCTGGTGGTAGTGTGGGGACTGGAGCTGGTGGTAGTGAGGGTACTGGAGCTGGTGGTAGTGTGGGGACTGGAGCTGGAGCTGGTGGTAGTGTGGGGACTGGAGCTGGTGGTAGTGAGGGGACTAGAGCTGGTGGTAGTGAGGGGACTGGAGCTGGTGGTAGTGTGGGGACTAGAGCTGGTGGTAGTGAGGGGACTGGAGCTGGTGGTAGTGTGGGGACTGGAGCTGGTGGTAGTGAGGGGACTGGAGCTGGAGCTGGTGGTAGTGAGGGGACTGGAGCTGGTGGTAGTGAGGGGACTGGAGCTGGTGGTAGTGAGGGTACTGGAGCTGGTGGTAGTGTGGGGACTGGAGCTGGAGCTGGTGGTAGTGAGGGGACTGGAGCTGGTGGTAGTGAGGGGACTGGAGCTGGTGGTAGTGAGGGTACTGGAGCTGGTGGTAGTGTGGGGACTGGAGCTGGTGGTAGTGAGGGGACTGGAGCTGGAGCTGGTGGTAGTGTGGGGACTGGAGCTGGTGGTAGTGAGGGGACTGGAGCTGGTGGTAGTGTGGGGACTAGAGCTGGTGGTAGTGAGGGGACTGGAGCTGGTGGTCGTGTGGGGACTGGAGCTGGTGGTAGTGTGGGGACTGGAGCTGGTGGTAGTGTGGGGACTGGAGCTGGTGGTAGTGAGGGGACTGGAGCTGGAGCTGGTGGTAGTGAGGGGACTGGAGCTGGTGGTAGTGAGGGGACTGGGGACTGGGGCTGGAGCTTCTTGTGGATAAAGCCACTTGGAATGACTAGGTAGGTAGAGGAAAAGGGAGTGTGGAGGTGGTTTTGTAGAATGGCTTCTAATATCACTTTCTTTTAATCACCTTAGTCAATGGGAGTCAAGCTAACAGTGCAGAGGCAGTCAAACATCAATAGATAAGTAGCGTGATGCAGTACATATTAATATGTTTATTAACGTGCAGCACAGCCACATGGATTATGCCGGTTTAAATCCTTATCAAACCTTATAATTGGTTGACATTTTCATGTATTTCTTTTTTTATGTTATTAAACAATAATATTTTCCTTTGCTAGTGTAGTAGGTAAAGTCAATAACCTTCACCAGACTGCATTATTTGTTTCTGTCCCTGAACGCCTGAAAGGGCATGGGAATAATCATTTGGCAAAGGGCCATTTTGTTCAATCTGGAGAGCTTGGTAAGCAACTAGCTACTACTGCCTCTTGAAATATTCACAAAATGTCCAATTAGGGCTGAAAATTCACCTCTCTCGTTTGTCAGTGACTCATTTTGCAGCGGGGGAATCGCACGCCTCCCTTCCTTTTTAGGATGGACCACTTTTAATGACTCATTCATCAAATCTTGGCTCTTTTACAACTCATACAGCTACCAAGGCAGACTAATCAGCCTCCTTTAGGGGATTGGTGCAAGGCAGGGTGGAGAGAGAACTTGTAGTGGTGAGGCCCGACCTGCAGGTCTAATCAATCATTAACACGGGATTCATACAAGGACAGAGCTCAGCTGACCATGCAGGGGAATCTCAGGAGCTCCCTTATGAAACTAAACAAGCAAGAAATGGCACCCTATTCCCTATATAGTGTTCACTATGTATAGGTCCCTGGTGTTCTATTTCATGTTTCAGCTTAAACCCATTAAGAAGGGGCATATAGAGAGAGGACATACTATAGCAGTTTACATGAGTTGTATGTACTTCTGTGTCCATACTAGCAGAGCATCTAAACAAGATGTACGTTATAATGGATTCACAATCCTTGACAGGGAAGGTGCTTATAGAGGACATACTGCAGCAGTACGACTTATACGAACCTCCAAGGAACTCAAGGGAACCGAGCACCTAATCAACAGGTTTTTTTATCAAGGCCATTAAAAACAAATTGCAGAGTTAGTCACACAAACAAAGTGAGGAATATAATGTTCTCAGACAAGCCAAGATACCAAATGATATACAGAGTACCTTCCTAGATATCAATCTACATACATTGTACACAGAGTACCTTCCTAGATATCAATCTACCTACATTGTACACAGAGCATTAAATCAAGTCTTACAAAAGACAAAAAGACTGAAGAATAAATTGGGCTTTTGAAACGGACTCTTTTGAAAATATAATGTCTACTATCTATACATGTACTCTTTTCATGATTCTCTTTCTTTAAGACCTGCCTAAACAAAATAATGGATTTGTTTGTGATGGTGTAAATTACATGGATTTATTAAATGGTTTAAAATGGTCCAGAGGCCTAGAAGCCTGGCGATGCCAGTGTTAAAATGTTCAATTTTGTCTAGCTACCTCTGTTACTAATCTCAGCAAAAAAAAGAAACGTCCTCTCACTGTCATACTGCGTTTATTTTCAGCAAACTTAACATGTGTAAATATTTGTATGAACATAACAAGATTCAACAACTGAGACATAAACTGAACAAGTTCCACAGACATGTGACTAACAGAAATTGAATAATGTGTCCCTGAACAAAGGGGGGGGGGGTCAAAATCTAAAGTCAAAAAAGAAGACTGACCTTCCTGTCTTGCAGGAAATCACACACAGAATGAGCAGTATGGCTGGTGGTATTGTCATGCTGGAGGATCATGTCAGGATGAGCCTGCAGGAAGGGTACCACATGAGGGAGGAGGATGTCTTCCCTGTAACACACAGCGTTGAGATTGCCTGCATTACAACAAGCTCAGTCTGATGATGCTGTGACACACCGCCTCAGACCATGACGGACCTTCCATCTCCAAATCGATCCCACTCCAGAGTACAGGCCTCGGTATAACACTCATTCCTTCGATGATAAAGGCGAATCCGACCATCACCCCAGGTGAGACAAAACTGCGACTCATCAGTGAAGAGCACTTTTTGCTAGTGCCCATAGGCGACGTTGTTGCCGGTGATGTCTGGTGAGGACCTGTCTTACAACAGGCTACAAGCCCTCAGTCCAGCCTCTCTCAACCTATTGCGGACAGTCTGAGCACTGATGGAGGGATTGTGCGTTCTTGGTATAGCTCGGGCAGTTGTTGTTGCCATCTTGTACCTGTCCCACAGGTGTGATGTTCGGATGTACCAATCTTGTGCAGGTGTTGTTACACGTGGTCTGCCACTGTGAGGACGATCAGCTGTCCATCCTGTCTCCCTGTAGCTCTGTCTTAGGCGTCTCACAGTACGGACATTGCAATTTATTGCTCTGGCTACATCTGCAGTACTCATGCCTCCTTGCAACATGCCTAAGGCATGTTCACGAAGATGAGCAGGGACCCTGGGCATCTTTCTTTTGATGTTTTTCAGAGTCAGTAGAAAGGCCTCTAGCGATCTTAATTGCCTACCGTCTGTAAGCTGTTAGTGTCTTAACGACCGTTCCACAGGTGCATGTTCATTAATTGTTTATGGTTCATTGAACAAGCATGGGAAACAGTGTTTAAACACTTTACAATGAAGATCTGTGAAGTTATTTGGATTTTTATGAATTATCTTTCAAAAACAGTGTCCTGAAAAAGGGACGTATCTGTTTTTGCTGAGTTTACAGTAGAAGAAGAACTGCTTTGAAGATTCCGTTACAGAAGTTGGAAATATTTTTAGGAGCTAGCCAACATTTTTGTGAACTGTTGGGAGTGCAATTTCTTATTAAACAACATAGCAATTTTCTAACCTGTGATATCGTGTAAATCTTGAATCTGCCTGAACATTCCCACATACATATTTGTTGTGTTACAAAGTGTGATTAAAATATATTAAGTGTGTTTTTTAAATCAAGATTTACACTAAATACACCTAAAAAAAAAATCTAATACAAATATTTCTAAACATTTATGGAAAATAAAACACCAATATATCTTGATTAGATAAGTATTCAACCCCCTGAGTCAATACATGTTAGGATCACCCAGTGATTACAGCTGTGAGTCTTTCTGGGTAAGTCTCTAAGAGCTTCCACACCTGGAATGTACAATATTTTCCATTATTCTTTTTAAAATTCTTCAAACTCTGTCAAGTTGGTTGTTGATCATTGCTAGATAACTATTTTCAAGTCTTGCCATAGATTTTCAAGATGATTTAAGTCAAAACTGTAACTCAGCCACTCAGGAACATTCACTGTCTTCTTAGAAAGCAGACTGAACCAGGTTTTCCTCTAGGATTTTTAACTGTGCTTAACGGTATTCTGTTTATTTTTATCCTCCCTAAAAAATCTCCCTAGTCCTTGACGATGACAAGTATACCCGTACCGTGATGCAGCCAGCACCATACTTGAAAATATGAAGTGATGTTGTGTTGGATTTGCCCCAAACATAACACTTTTTATTCAAGACAAAAGTGAATTTCTTTGCCACATTTTTGCAGTATTTCTTTATTGGCTTATTGCAAACAGGATGCATGTTTTGGAATATTGTAATTCTGTACAGGCTTTCTTCTTTTCACTCTGTTATCTATGTTAGTATTGTGGAGTAACTACAATGTTGTCGATCCATCTTCAGTTATCTCTTATCACAGCCAATAAACATTAAACTGTTGAAAGCCTTGAGCAGTTTCCTTCTTCTCCGGCAACTGAGTTAGGAAGGATGGCTGTATCTTTGTAGTGACTGGGTGTATTGATACACCATCCAAAGTGTAATTAATAACTTCACCATGCTCAAAGGGATATTCAATGTCTTATTTTTTTTAACCTATCTACCAATAGGAGAATAGTGAATAATGGTGAGAGAAGAAGTTACAGATGCAAATATATCATACTCCCCCAAAAATATTATTGTATTGGTGAGATGTTAGCATTTCCTGGGGGTATAATATTTGTTCGTCTAACTTTTTTACACATCATTATTCACGAATCTTTCAAGATTATCCGTAATCATTGTAGCATCCACATTAATGTAGTGTTTAGAATCATATTGTAATTTACAATAAAAATGCCTCCAAAATGACAGAACACATTTATCATTCATTTCTATTGGGCACAAAATACACTGAACCACATCCAAAACAAACAGCAAATGCATCCAACACATTTGTAGAGTCACAAGCCTGATGTAGTCAAAGAGTGCTATGAATATGGGACCAAATACTAAACTTTCTAAATTACATAACAAACAGAAAATCCCGATCAAAATCCGTCAGTTTAAACTAGAGATATCTGTTTTTTTTGTATTTCATATAAATAAATCCACGCATCCGCCAGTATCACACTTCCGTATCTGGGGTGAAAGGTGGCAGAGTTAGAGGGGTGTTTGTTAGACCATGAGACATCTGAAAATCGGTCCTCTCACGTAAATGTCTGTAAGCTACGCGACGGTTTGGCCTCTGAACTATTATGGAAAGATGAGACTCACGAACACAATGTTCTTCGTTTTGCTCTACGACCCCCACACGCCCTGCCCCCGCTGATGTGCCAACTTCTGTCTGTAGCGTCCGAACCATTTGTGCTAGAAACTAATATGACGCCACTGCCGAAAGGGGAGACTCCCACGAACGTGACGGTGTTCTACGACTCGGAGGTAACGTTAACCGGTACCGGTTAAAAAAACGAAGTGTGAAGGTAGTTTTCTGCTTACCAAAAAAAAGGGGTTAAGTAGGTGTACGAAACATTTATGTAAATATATATACACTGCTCAAAAAAATAAAGGGAACACCTAAACAACACAATGTAACTCCAAGTCAATCACACTTCTGTGAAATCAAACTGTCCACTTAGGAAGCAACACTGATTGACAATAAATTTCACATGCTGGCTGTTGTGCAAATGGAATAGAAAACAGGTGGAAAGTATAGGCAATTAGCAAGACACCCCCAATAAAGGAGTGGTTCTGCAGGTGGTGACCACAGACAACTTCTCAGTTCCTATGCTTCCTGGCTGATGTTTTGGTCACTTTTGAATGCTGGCGGTGCTTTCACTCTAGTGGTAGCATGAGACGGAGTCTACAACCCACACAAGTGGCTCAGGTAGTGCAGCTCATCCAGGATGGCACATCAATGCGAGCTGTGGCAAGAAGGTTTGCTGTGTCTGTCAGCGTAGTGTCCAGAGCATGGAGGCGCTACCAGGAGACAGGCCAGTACATCAGGAGATGTGGAGGAGGCCGTAGGAGGGCAACAACCCAGCAGCAGGACCGGTACCTCCGCCTTTGTGCAAGGAGGAGCAGGAGAAGCACTGCCAGAGCCCTGCAAAATGACCTCCAGCAGGCCACAAATGTGCATGTGTCTGCTCAAACGGTCAGAAACAGACTCCATGAGG
This sequence comes from Salmo trutta, assembly GCF_901001165.1. Taxonomy (NCBI): domain Eukaryota; kingdom Metazoa; phylum Chordata; class Actinopteri; order Salmoniformes; family Salmonidae; genus Salmo; species Salmo trutta. Next base: position 987,083 of record NW_021823350.1, on the reverse strand, counting down.
GTGGTATGAGGGCCCGACGTCCACAGGTGGGGGTTGTGCTTACAGCCCAACACCGTGCAGGACGTTTGGCATTTGCCAGAGAACACCAAGATTGGCAAATTCGCCACTGGCGCCCTGTGCTCTTCACAGATGAAAGCAGGTTCACACTGAGCACATGTGACAGACGTGACAGAGTCTGGAGACACCGTGGAGAATGTTCTGCTGCCTGCAACATCCTCCAGCACGACCGGTTTGGCGGTGGGTCAGTCATGGTGTGGGGTGGCATTTCTTTGGGGGGGCGCACAGCCCCACATGTGCTTGCCAGAGGTAGCCGGACTGCCATTAGGTAACGAGATGAGATCCTCAGACCCCTTGTGAGACCATATGCTGGTGCGGTTGGCCCTGGGTTCCTCCTAATGCAAGACAATGCTAGACCTCATGTGGCTGGAGTGTGTCAGCAGTTCCTGCAAGAGGAAGGCATTGATGCTATGGACTGGCCCGCCCGTTCCCCAGACCTGAATCCAATTGAGCACATCTGGGACATCATGTCTCGCTCCATCCACCAACGCCACGTTGCACCACAGACTGTCCAGGAGTTGGCGGATGCTTTAGTCCAGGTCTGGGAGGAGATACCTGAGGAGACCATCCTCCACCTCATCAGGAGCATGCCCAGGCATTGTAGGGAGGTCATACAGGCACGTGGAGGCCACACACACTACTGAGCCTCATTTTGACTTGTTTTAAGGACATTACATCAAAGTTGGATCAGCCTGTAGTGTGGTTTTCCACTTTAATTTTGAGTGTGACTCCAAATCCAGACCTCCATGGGTTGATAAATTGGATTTCCATTGATTATTTTTGCGTGATTTTGTTGTCAGCACATTCAACTATGTAAAGAAAAAAGTATTTAATAAGATTATTTCTTTCATTCAGATCTAGGATGTGTTGTTTAAGTGTTCCCTTTATTTTTTTGAGCAGTATATATATATATATATATATATATATATATATATATATATATATATATATACGACACACCTACTCATTCAAGGGTTTTTCTTTATTTATACTATATTCTACATTGTAGAATAATAGTGAAAACATCAAAACTATGAAATAACACAAATGGAATCATGTAGCAAACAAAAAAGTATTAAACATTGAAACTATATTTTATATTTGAGATTCTTCAAATAGCCACCCCTTGCCTTGATGACAGCTTTCTACACTCTTGGCATTCCTTCAACCAGCATCACCTGGAATGCTTTTCCAAAAGTTCCCACATATGCTGAGCACTCGTTTGCTGCTTTTTCTTCACTCTAAGGTCCGACTCTCAATTTGGTTGAGGTCGGGGGATTGCAGAGGCCAGGTCATCTGATGCCGCACTCCATCACTCTCCTCCTTCGTAAAATATCCCTTACACATTCTGGAGGTGTGTTGGGTCATTGTCCTGTTGAAAAACAAAACAAATGATAGTCCTCCTTCGTAAAATAGCCCTTACACATTCTGGAGGTGTGTTGGGTCATTGTCCTGTTGAAAAACAAAACAAATGATAGTCCCACTAAGCCCAAACCAGGTGGGATGGCGTATTGCTGCAGCATGCTGTGGTAGCCATGCTGGTTAAGTGTGCCTTGAATTCTAAATAAATCATAGACAGTGTCACCAGCAAAGCACCATAACACCTCCTCCTCCATGCTTTACGGTGGGAAATACACATGTGGAGATCATCTGTTCACCCACACCGTGTCTCACAAAGACATGGCAGTTGGAACCAAAAATCTCCAATTTGGACTCCAGACCAAAGGACAAATTTCCACTGGTCTAATGTCCATTGTTCATGTTTCTTGGACCAAGCAAGTCTCTTCTTCTTGTTGGTGTCCTTTAGTATTGGTTTCTTTGCAGCAATTCAACCGTGAATGCCTGATATACACAGTCTCCTCTGAACAGTTGATGTTGAGATGTGTCTGTTACTTGAACTCTGTAAAGCATTTATTTGGGCTGCAATTTCTGAGGCTGGTAACCCTAATGAACTTATCCTCAGCAGCAGAGGTGACTCTATTCTTTCATTCCTGTGGCGGTCCTCATGAGAGACAGTTTCATCTTAGTGCTTGATGGTTTTTGCGACTGCACTTGAAGAAACTTTAAAAGTTATTGAAATGTTCCATATTGACTGACCTTCATGTGTCTAAGTAATGATGGACTATCGTTTCTCTTTTGCTTCTTTGAGCTGTTCTTGCCATATTATGGACTTGATATTTTACCAAATAAGGCTATCTTCTGTATACCACCCCTACCTTGTCACAACACAACTGATTGGCTCAAACGCATTAAGAAGGAAGAAATTCCACAAATGTACTTTTATTAAGAAGGCACACCTGTTAATTGATTATTTATTATTTGTTTTAATTTCACCTTTATTTAACCAGGCAGGCAAGTTGAGAACAAGTTCTCATTTACAATTTACAAATGCATTCCAGGTGACTACCTCATGAAGCTGGTTGAGAGAATGTCAAGAGTGTGCAAAGCTGTCATCAAGGCAAAGGGTGGCTACTTTGAAGAATCTAAAATATATTTTGATTTGTTTAACACTTTTGTGGTTTCTACATTATTCCATATGTGTTATTTCATAGTTTTGATGTCTTCACTATTATTCTACAATGTAGAAAATAGTTAAAAATTAAGAAAAACCCTTGAATGAGTAGGTGTTCTAAAACATTTGACTGGCAGTGTATATATCCTGAGTTTTCTATATCTCATAGATTTAGGACAGATACTTCAAAACCTTTTTAAAATGTTTAATTTAACCTTTTTTTTAACTAGGCTTCTCAGTTAAGAACAAATTCCTATTTATAATGACCGCCTACCCCGGCCAAATTAGGCCAGTTGTGCGCCGCCCTATGGGACTCTCAATCACGACGGAATGTGATACAGCCTGGATTCAAACCAGGGACTGTAGTGACGCCTCTTGCACTGAGATGCAGTGCCTTAGACCGCTGCACCACTCGGGAGTGTTTCTTAGCATGTGTTATTCAATGTGTTTCTAGGGGCATTTTATCAAAAGCAGTCCTCCAATAGAGCTAATTTGCTGCACTTAGCCTGCAGACATCTAGGCTGCATCTGAAAGGGCATCCTATTCCCATAGAGAGTTGGTCTAAAGTAGTGCACTCTATAGGGAAAAGGGTGCCATTTTGTACGCAGTGTTGTAAATAGCAACATTGGTAACACTCGTCTGTTTGGGTGTGAGACGTGTCAACTGCAGATTAATGGTGGTACACACAACACAATCTTACATGTTTCATTATAGATAAAAAATTGCTCTAACACTCAGAAAGAAAAGCCAATTGCTTTTCCATACCGTTTGTCACATTGCCGTGTAGGTTAAATCAAATCAAATGTATTTATAAAGCCCTTCTTACATCAGCTGATATCTCAAAGTGCTGTACAGAAACCCAGCCTAAAACCCCAAACAGCAAGCAATGCAGGTGTAGAAGCACGGTCTGGATAATTACCAGGTTGCACATGGTGCTCAACAACCTGGGAGATACTTCCATTGTGGTGCTTCAGCCTTTAGCTGTATGTCCCTCATGGTTCCCTTTATAGTACACAACGTTAGACCAGGACCCATAGGGACATACCTCATGACATGGGGATGTGTCCTTCCAGAGATGGTATTAAATCACAAGTCGTCTAGCCACCGTACTATAGAATTTCCAGTGACGGTATTAAATCAGAAGTCGTCTGGCCACCGTACTCTAGACCTTCCAGAGATGGTATTAAATCAGAAGTCGTCTGGCCACCGTACTCTAGACCTTCCAGAGATGGTATTAAATCAGAAGTCGTCTGGCCACCGTACTCTAGACCTTCCAGAGATGGTATTAAATCAGAAGTCGTCTGGCCACCGTACTCTAGACCTTCCAGAGATGGTATTAAATCAGAAGTCGTCTGGCCACCGTACTCTAGACCTTCCAGAGATGGTATTAAATAAGAAGTCGTCTGGCCACCGTACTCTAGACCTTCCAGAGATGGTATTAAATCAGAAGTCGTCTGGCCACCGTACTCTAGACCTTCCAGAGATGGTATTAAATCAGAAGCCGTCTGGCCACTGTACTCTAGACCTTCCAGAGATGGTATTAAATCAGAAGTCGTCTGGCCACCGTACTCTAGACCTTCCAGAGATGGTATTAAATCATAAACCGTCTGGCCACCGTACTCTAGACCTTCCAGAGATGGTATTAAATCAGAAGTCGTCTGGCCACCGTACTCTAGACCTTCCAGAGATGGTATTAAATCAGAAGTCGTCTGGCCACCGTACTCTAGACCTTCCAGAGATGGTATTAAATCAGAAGTCGTCTGGCCACCGTACTCTAGACCTTCCAGAGATGGTATTAAATCAGAAGTCGTCTGGCCACCGTACTCTAGACCTTCCAGAGATGGTATTGAATCAGAAGTCATCTGGCCACCGTACTCTAGACCTTCCAGAGATGGTATTGAATCAGAAGCCGTCTGGCCACCGTACTCTAGACCTTCCAGAGATGGTGTTAAATCAGAAGTCGTCTGGCCACCGTACTCTAGACCTTCCAGAGATGGTATTAAATCAGAAGTCGTCTGGCCACCGTACTCTAGACCTTCCAGAGATGGTATTAAATCAGAAGTCGTCTGGCCACCTTACTCTAGACAATGAACTGAATGTGTCAGTTATTTTGAAGCAGTGAGTTTGTGAGATCTAGTTGGTATTCAAGCAACTTTCAGGGAGTGAAGAAGTAGGAATAATACCATGTTGAAAGTCCTTAATGGGACCCTATTCCCTATGTAGTGCACTATAGCTAGCCACTGGGAAAGCACGCATGGGGGGTAAAGTACTCTACACAGGGCACAGGGAATGAGCCAAGCAATTTTTGTTAAGGACCAATGAGGGGGTAAAATCCTCTACACAGGGAATGAGCCAAGCCATTGTTGCTAAGGACCCATGAGGGGGTAAAATCCTCTACACAGGGAATGAGCCAAGCCATTGTTGCTAAGGACCCATGAAGGGGTAAAATTCCTCTACACAGGGAATGAGCCAAGCCATTGTTGCTAAGGACCCATGAGGGGTTAAAATCCTCTACACAGGGAATGAGACAAGCCATTGTTGCTAAAGACCCATGAGGGGGTAAAATCCTCTACACAGGGAATGAGTAAAGCCATTGTTGCTAAGGACCCGTGAGGGGGTAAAATCCTCTACACAGGGAATGAGCCAAGCCATTGTTGCTAAATGCTATTCAGCCTCACACTGATTCATTTTGAAGATAATAATAATGTTGAGAACTGTTATGACCTCTCCGTCTCTCTATGAAATGATGTTAAAGGCGTATGTATAAGAACAAGCAGCACAAATGCCACACTTTTAAATAACACGGCATGTCCAGCAGCATGTCCACTTTTGCAAGTAAGAAAATACAGTAATGCACTATATACAGTATACAAAAGTATGTGGACACCCCTTCAAATTAGTGGATTTGGCTTTTTCAGCCACACCCGTTGCTGACAGGTGTATAAAATCGAGCACACAGCCATGCAATCTCCATAGAAAAACAATTGGCAGTAGAATGGCCCGTACTGAAGAGCTCAGTGACTTTCAATGTGGCACTGTCATAAGATGCCCTCTTTCCAACAAGTCAGTTGGTAAAATTTCTGTCCTGCTAGAGCTGTCCCGGTCAACTGTAAGTGATGTTATTATGAAGTGGATTCTTCTAGGAGCAACAACGTCTCATCCGTGAAGTGGTAGGCCACACAAGCTCTACAGAACAGGACCGCTGAGTGCTGAAGCGTGAAGCGCATGAAAATCATCTGTCCATGGTTGTAACACTCACTACCGAGTTCCAAACTGCCTCTGGAAGCAACGTCAGCACAATAACTGTTCGTCGTTAGCTTCATGAAATGGGTTTCCGTGGCCGAGCGGCCGCGCACAAACCTAAGATCACCATGCGCAATGCCAGGCATCGGCTGGAGTATTGTAAAGCTCACCGCCATTGGACTCTGGAGCAGTGGAAACGTGTTCTCTGGAGTGATGCATCACACTTCACCATCTGGCAGTCCGACAGACGAATCTGGGTTTGGCGGATGCCAGGAGAACCCTACCTGCCCAAATGCATAGTGCCAAATGTAATGTTTGGTGGAGGAGGAATAATGGTCTGGGGCTGTTTTTCATGGTTCAGGCTCAACCCCATCGAACACCTTTGGGATGAATTGGAACACCGACTGCGAGCCAGTCCTAATCTCTCAACATCAGTGCCCTCTACCTCACTAATGCTCTTGTGGCTGAATGGAAGCAAGTCCCTGCAGCAATGTTCCAACATCTAGTGGAAAGCCTTCCCAGAAGAGTGGAGGCTGTTATAGCAGAAAAAGGGGGGGACCAACTCCATATTAATGCCCATGATTTAGGAATGAGATATTTGATGAGCAGGTGTCCACATACTTTTGGTCATGTATTGTGTGTTCTTGTTGTTCCAAAGTCATTTAAATATATGTCAGGTCACAATAGGCCATTTAATTCACTATAATGAGACTGTGTCAGAAAATGTAACAGGTTTGTCAATTCATAAGTGAAGCATGCAGGCTACAGTACAAACCCATGAAGTATGAACGCCTAGGTACTAGCTTGAAGGCTCGGACAGAACTGTGCAAAAAAAAGAATGATGTTATTTTCAGCAAGACTGCTCTTCAGAATGTTTGTTGAATTCCTATGTGAGAACCCTGCAGCAAGGAGTAACACGGACATGGTTCAGAGAATAGAGAGGAGGCTCACAAAATGACTTGGAAATAAAGTCAGGACGTTGTGTTATCCAACAACATATAGACGTGTCGGAAAAAGACTTTTTTCTTTCACCAAACAAGCTCCGAAATATTCACCCCCTGATTCATTAAAGTCTCCAAAATCACATGATCACATGGCACTAAGTGGATGACGTTAGCTTTCCATTCCTAATAATCCACTCGAGTGGTTTCTCTTTTTTCCAGGGAATAGAATAAATCAACTAGAACTTGGATGTTGCCTCGTAGAAACAGATGGCCGATGTCAAACCAACACACCTTAAAGGAATTACTCCAGCATCAATACTGTATGTTAGATAGATCTCCCTTTTCCCTACTTGTTTCAGACACTATCCATCATTATGATGGGGGTGAAATCAGTTGTGAGGTGTTGATGGAGTAGTCATTATTATACTTGGTTGGTTTTATTTGACAACAATATGGAACTGGCCAGTGTTCCTGTCACTGGGCAAGGCATATTGTATTTCACTTTAACTGAGTTCAGTCCATTTAATATATATATATATATATATATTCATCAAATCTGGTTTTAAATCAATGTCAAATGTTACTGTTTGTTAGCGTCACATCAGCGATCCCCGTGGTGGTATTAGAGCTAGTGATTGTCAAAGTCATGGTTGTTTCTGTCAGTTTGGAGCCAAATGGAAAAACCTATAAATATGTAGGGCATATGTGACAAGTAATCAACCGTTGTATAATATGCATAAATATATACTATTTAGCAGATGCTTTTCTTCAAAAAGCGTACAAGCATGCATACGTGAATACATTTACAGCCACACAGGACCTCTGTGACCACCTGTGTTCTGAGCCTCCAGCCAGGATGGAGCAGGACTGACAGGAATAGAGCAGAGTGTGTTCTGAGCCTCCAGCCAGGATGGAGCAGGACTGACAGGAATAGAGCAGTGTGTGTTCTGAGCCTCCAGCCAGGACGGAGCAGGACTGACAGGAATAGAGCAGCCTGTGTTCTGAGCCTCCAGCCAGGATGGAGCAGGACTGACAGGAATAGAGCAGCCTGTGTTCTGAGCCTCCAGCCAGGACGGAGCAGGACTGACAGGAATAGAGCAGTGTGTGTTCTGAGCCTCCAGCCAGGATGGAGGAGCAGGACTGACAGGAATAGAGCAGAGTGTGTTCTGAGCCTCCAGCCAGGATGGAGCAGGACTGACAGGAATAGAGGAGAGTGTGTTCTGAGCCTCCAGCCAGGATGGAGCAGGACTGACAGGAATAGAGGAGAGTGTGTTCTGAGCCTCCAGCCAGGATGGAGCAGGACTGACAGGAATAGAGCAGCCTGTGTTCTGAGCCTCCAGCCAGGATGGAGCAGGACTGACAGGAATAGAGCAGAGTCTTTTCAAAGCCTCCAGCCAGGACGGAGCAGGACTGACAGGAATAGAGCAGCGTGTGTTCTGAGCCTCCAGCCAGGACGGAGTAGGACTGACAGGAATAGAGCAGTGTGTGTTCTGAGCCTCCAGCCAGGACGGAGCAGGACTGACAGGAATAGAGCAGTGTGTGTTCTGAGCCTCCAGCCAGGACGGAGCAGGACTGACAGGAATAGAGCAGTGTGTGTTCTGAGCCTCCAGCCAGGACGGAGCAGGACTGACAGGAATAGAGCAGCGTGGATCCATTGGGTATGTAGCCTGTCAATGTCATCACTTTTCTTTGAACCAATCAGAAAAACACCCAATACAAAATACATTGTTTATTGCTTGGCTTGTGCTGCAGGTCGGGCAAAGGCAATTCCCACCCTCCCCATGCAGAGCTGTCTCTCCGCTTTGCTTATCTTTGACAGATACTCTAGGAAAAGTTATCCCTTCCCCATCAGATTTACTGGTCCATAAAATGAAAGGGTTTGAATTCTCCTGTACCGTCCTCTTAGATGGGAATTATGGATACAGGAGTCTGTAGAATCTGACCCAGGCAGTACTCCAGTCTGTAGAATCTGACCCAGGCAGTACTCCAGTCTGTAGAATCTGACCCAGGCAGTACTCCAGCCTGTAGAATCTGACCCAGGCAGTACTCCAGTCTGTAGAATCTGACCCAGGCATTACTCCAGTCTGTAGAATCTGACCCAGGCAGTACCCCAGTCTGTAGAATCTGACCCAGGCAGTACCCCAGTCTGTAGAATCTGACCCAGGCAGTACCCCAGTCTGTAGAATCTGACCCAGGCAGTACCCCAGTCTGTAGAATCTGACCCAGGCAGTACTCCAGTCTGTAGAATCTGACCCAGGCATTACTCCAGTCTGTAGAATCTGACCCAGGCAGTACCCCAGTCTGTAGAATCTGACCCAGGCAGTACCCCAGTCTGTAGAATCTGACCCAGGCAGTACCCCAGTCTGTAGAATCTGACCCAGGCAGTACTCCAGTCTGTAGAATCTGACCCAGGCAGTACTCCAGTCTGTAGAATCTGACCCAGGCAGTACCCCAGTCTGTAGGATCTGACCCAGGCAGTACCCCAGTCTGTAGAATCTGACCCAGGCAGTACCCCAGTCTGTAGGATCTGACCCAGGTAGTACCCCAGTCTGTAGAATCTGACCCAGGCAGTACTCCAGTCTGTAGAATCTGACCCAGGCAGTACTCCAGTCTGTAGAATCTGACCCAGGCAGTACTCCAGTCTGTAGAATCTGACCCAGGCAGTACTCCAGCCTGTAGAATCTGACCCAGGCAGTACTCCAGTCTGTAGAATCTGACCCAGGCATTACTCCAGTCTGTAGAATCTGACCCAGGCAGTACCCCAGTCTGTAGAATCTGACCCAGGCAGTACCCCAGTCTGTAGAATCTGACCCAGGCAGTACCCCAGTCTGTAGAATCTGACCCAGGCAGTACTCCAGTCTGTAGAATCTGACCCAGGCATTACTCCAGTCTGTAGAATCTGACCCAGGCAGTACCCCAGTCTGTAGAATCTGACCCAGGCAGTACCCCAGTCTGTAGAATCTGACCCAGGCAGTACCCCAGTCTGTAGAATCTGACCCAGGCAGTACTCCAGTCTGTAGAATCTGACCCAGGCAGTACTCCAGTCTGTAGAATCTGACCCAGGCAGTACTCCAGTCTGTAGAATCTGACCCAGGCAGTACTCCAGTCTGTAGAATCTGACCCAGGCAGTACCCCTCATATTAACAGTCAGAGCAGAGCTACAGTTGTGGCAAAAAGTTTTGAGAGTGACACAAATATTAATTTCCACAAAGTTTGCTGCTTCAGTGTCTTTAGATATTTTTGTCAGATGTTACTATGGAATACTGAAGTATAATTACAAGCATTTAATAAGTGTCAAAGGATTTTATTGACAATTACATGAAGTCATGAAGTTGATGCAAAGAGTCAATATTTGTAGTGTTGACCCTTCTTTTTCAAGACCGCCGCAATCTGCCCTGACATGCTGTCAATTAACTTCTGGGCCACATCCTGACTGATGGCAGCCCATTCTTGTATAATCAATGCTTGGAGTTTGTCAGAATTTGTGGGTTTTTGTTTGTCCACCCGCCTCTTGAGGATTGACCACAAATTGGGATTAATGGGATTAATGGGATTATGGTCTGGGGAGTTTCCTGGCCATGGACCCAAAATATCAATGTTTTGTTCCCTGAGCCACTCAGTTATCATTTTGCCTTATGGCAAGGTGCTCCATCTTTCTGGATGGTTGGGAGAAGTTGCTCTCAGAGGATGTGTTGGTACCATTCTTTATTCATGGCTGTGTATTTAGGCAAAATTGTGAGTGAGCCCACTCCCTTGGCTGAGAAGCAACACATGAATGGTCTCAGGATGCTTTACTGTTGGCATGACACAGGACTGATGGTAGCGCTCACCTTGTCTTCTCCAGACAAGCTTTTTTCCGGATGCCCCAAACAATCGGAAAGGGGATTCATCAGAGAAAATGACTTTACCCCAGTCCTCAGCAGTCAATCAACTTTAGGAGACAGTCCTGGCGCTTGCTGGACTTTCTTGGGCACCCTGAAGTCTTCTTCACAACAATTGAACCTCTCTCCTTGAAGTTCTTGATGATCCGATAAATGGTTGGTTTAGGTGCAATCTTACTGGCAGCAATATCCTTGCCTGTGAAGCCCTTTTTGTGCAAAGCAATGATGACGGCACATGTTTCCTTGAAGGTAACCATGGTTGACAGAGGAAGAACAATGATTCCAAGCACCACCCTCCTTTTGAAGCTTCCAGTCTGTTATTCAAACTCAATCAGTATGACAGAGTGATCTCCAGCCTTGTCCTCCTCAACACTCACACCTGTGTTAAAGAGAGAATCAAAGACATGATGTCAGCTGATCCTTTTGTGTCAGGGCTGAAATGCAGTGGAAATGTTTTTGGGGGGATTTAGTTCATTTCCATGGCAAAGAGGACTTTGCAATTAATTGCAATTCATCTGATCACTCTTCATAACATTCTGGAGTATATGCAAATTGCCATCATACAAACTGAGGCAGACTTTGTGAAAATTAGCATTTGTGTCATTCTCAAAACTTTTGGCCACGACTGTACAGTGGCACCCTCATATGAACAGTCAGAGCTACAGTAGGACCCTCATATTAACAGTCAGAGCTACAATAGAACCCTCATATTGACAGTCAGAGCTACAGTAGAACCCTCATATTGACAGTCAGAGCTACAGTAGAACCCTCATATTGACAGTCAGAGCTACAGTAGGACCCTCATATTAACAGAGCTACAGTAGAACCCTCATATTAACAGAGCTACAGTAGAACCCTCATATTAACAGTCAGAGCTACAGTAGGACCCTCATATTGACAGTCAGAGCTACAGTAGGACCCTCATATTGACAGAGCTACAGTAGGACCCTCATATTAACAGAGCTACAGTAGAACCCTCATATTGACAGTCATAGCTACTGTAGGACCCTCATATTGACAGTCAGAGCTACTGTAGGACCCTCATATTAACAGTCAGAGCTACTGTAGGACCCTCATATTGACAGTCAGAGCTACAGTAGGACCCTCATATTAACAGAGCTACAATATTTCCCTCATATTACTCATATTAACAGTCAGAGCTACAGTAGAACCCTCATATTAACAGAGCTACAGTAGGACCCTCATATTAACAGAGCTACAGTAGAACCCTCATATTAACAGAGCTATAGTAGGGCCCTCATATTAACAGTCAGAGCTACAGTAGGACCCTCATATTAACAGTCAGAGCTACAGTAGGACCCTCATATTAACAGAGCTACAGTAGAACCCTCATATTAACAGTCAGAGCTACAGTAGAACCCTCATATTAACAGAGCTACTGTAGAACCCTCATATTAACAGAGCTACTGTAGAACCCTCATATTAACAGAGCTACAGTAGAACCCTCATATTAACAGTCAGAGCTACAGTAGAACCCTCATATTAACAGAGCTACAATATAACCCTCATATTAACATAGCTACTGTAGGACCCTCATATTAACAGTCAGAGCTACAGTAGGACCCTCATATTAACAGAGCTACAGTAGAACCCTCATATTAACAGTCAGAGCTACAGTAGGACCCTCATATTAACAGAGCTACAGTAGGACCCTCATATTAACAGTCAGAGCTACAGTAGAACCCTCATATTAACAGTCAGAGCCACAGTAGAACCCTCATATTAACAGAGCTACAGTAGAACCCTCATATTAACAGAGCTACAGTAGGACCCTCATATTAACAGTCAGAGCTACAGTAGAACCCTCATATTAACAGAGCTACAGTAGAACCCTCATATTAACAGAGCTACTGTAGGACCCTCATATTAACAGTCAGAGCTACAATAGGACCCTCATATTAACAGTCAGAGCTACAGTAGGACCCTCATATTAACAGAGCTACAGTAGGACCCTCATATTAACAGTCAGAGCTACAGTAGAACCCTCATATTAACAGAGCTACAGTAGAACCCTCATATTAACAGTCAGAGCTACAGTAGGACCCTCATATTAACAGAGCTACAGTAGGACCCTCATATTAACAGTCAGAGCTACAGTAGGACCCTCATATTAAAAGTCATATTTGTTTTATTCTCGTCCATGCTAGTCATAGAGTTTCCCAAATGGATCTGTACCTGCTGTGATCTTCTTGGCATATGATTGCAGGTGATTGACTGAGATTTCTACCTGCAGTGACATTATGCTGAAAATAACTTTATATTGATTCATGATGATTCATGAGGGAAAAAACGGACTTGAAATGTTCAACCTTTCTTCAACAACAACATATATATATATATATACATATATACTCCCTCTCTGGAGGGGAAGCTGAGTGAATGTGGGGTCACTTAGAAATGTCCTTGTTTTTGAAAGAGAAGCACATTTTTTGTCTACTAAAAAAACATCAAATTGATCAGAAATACAGTGTAGACATTGTTCATGTTGTAAATGACTATTGTAGCTGGAAACGGCAGATTTTTTATGTAATATCTACATAGGCGTACAGAGGTCCATTATCAGTAACCATCACTCCTGTGTTCCAATGGCACGTTGTGTTCGCTAATCCAAGTTTATCTGTCACATTCGTCGTATGGAGTAGACCAAAACGCAGCGGGAATGTGTATGCTCATCGTCTTATTTATTAAAGAAACGAAACAAAACACTTGAACAAAACAACGACGAAAAACAGTCCCGTATGGACAAAATGACTGTACGGAGAAACAACTACCCACCAATCCCAATGAACAAACACCCCTATTAAATAGGACCTTCAATTAGAGCTGCCTCCAATTGAAGGTCAACCCAATAAACTAAGCATAGAAACAGAATAAATAGACACAGACATAGAAATAGACTAACATAGAACATTGTCCAAAAAAAAAACGAAACACACTAAACAAACACCCCCTGCCACACCCTGACCAAACTACAATAACAAACAACCCCTTTTACTGGTCAGGACGTGACATTATCATTTTAAAAGGCTAATTGAATATTAGAAAACCCTTTTGCAATTATGTTAGCACAGTGTAACGGCTGTCTGTAAGAGGGAACCAAGGTGCAGCAGAGGATGTGCTCATCATTAGAATTTTAATTCAAATAAACAAGAGAACACTACAAAATGAACAAAACGACAGCAAACAGTCCTGTTAGGAAAATACTCAAACAGAAACAATTACCCACAAAACCCAAAGGAAAAACATGCTCCTTATGTGTGACTCCCAATCAGCAGCAACGAGCTTCAGCTGTGCCTGATTGGGAGCCACACACACGGCCCAAAACAAAGAAATACCAAAACATAGAAAAAGGAACATAGAACGCCCACCCAATGTAACACCCTGGCCTAACCAAAATAAAGAACAAAAAACCCCTCTCTATGGCCAGGGCGTTACAGTACCCCCCCCCAAAGGTGCGGACTCCGGCCGCAAAACCTGACTCTGAAGGGGAGGGTCCGGGTGGGCCTTCTTACGGCGGCGGCTCAGGTGCGGGACGTGGCCTCTGCTCCACCCTTGACGTCGCCCTCTTAGGTGGCGCACCTGGCCGCGCCGAAGGTCTAGTGGGCGACGCTGACTGAGCCCGGCTGGCGGGCGGCGATGGTTGCGCCCGGCTGGCGGGCGACCCTTGTTGCGCCCGGCTGGCGGCCGGCGATGGTTGCGCCCGGCTGGCGGGCGACCCTGGCTGCGCCCGGCTGGCGGGCGGCGATGGTTGCTCCCGGCTGGCGGGCGGCGACGGTTGCACCCGGCTGGCGGGTGACCCTTGTTGCGCCCGGCTGGCGGCCGGCGATGGTTGCGCCCGGCTGGCAGGCGACCCTGGCTGCGCCCGGCTGGCGGGCGACCCTGGCTGCGCCCGGCTGGCGGGCGGCGATGGTTGCGCCCGGCTGGCGGGCGACCCTGGCTGCTCCGACGGCACTGACCCAGGATTCACCAGGCTGGGGATACATGACAGAGGCCTGGCCCTAGGCGTAGGCACAGGACTCACCGGGCTGGCGGGCGTCCCTGGCCACTCTGGCAGTTCAGGACAGTTGAGACCCACTGGAGGCCTAGTCCTGGGAGGTGGCACAGGATGGACCAGGATGGGGAGACCCACTGGAGGCCTGGTCCTGGGAGGTGGCACAGGATGGACCAGGATGGGGAGACCCACTGGAGGCCTGGTCCGAGGAGGAGGCACAGGATAAACCGGGCTGTGGGGGAGCACTGGAGTTCTGGTACGGACACTCTTTACCCACACTCCAGGCTGAAAGCCCACTTTGGCCCGGCACAGGCGGAGAGCAGGCATTGGGCGAACTGGACCCTCCCAGCGCTCTGGAGACACAGTGCGCAACGCCGGCGCAGGATAACCTGGACCGAGGAGGCACACTGGAGACCAGACGCGCTGAGCTGGCACCATCCGCCCTGGCTCGATGCCTGCACTCGCATGGCACTTGCGGGGGGCTGGTATGTAGCGCACCGGGCTTTGAACGCGCACTGGGGACACCGTGCGCTCCACAGCATAACACGGTGTCCTACCAGTACCACGCTGCTTCCGGTAAGCACGGGGAGTTGGCTTAGGTCTACCACCTGACTCTGCCAATCTCCCCGTGTGCCCCCCCCCAAAAAAATTGTGGGGCTGCCTCCCGTGTCCGTTGAGCTCCCTTGCCTCGTACCAGCGCCTCTCAGCTCTCGCCGCCTCGATCTCCCACTGCGGGCGGCGATACTCCCCAGCTTGAGCCCATGGTCCTTTCCCATCCAGGATTTCCTCCCAAGACCATGACTCCAGATAGCTTTTCTCCTGGTGCCTCTCCTTGTGCTGCTCCTTGGTCCGTTGTTGGTGGGTAATTCTGTAACGGCTGTCTGTAAGAGGGAACCAAGGTGCAGCAGAGGATGTGCTCATCATTAGAATTTTAATTCAAATAAACAAGAGAACACTACAAAATGAACAAAACGACAGCAAACAGTCCTGTTAGGAAAATACTCAAACAGAAACAATTACCCACAAAACCCAAAGGAAAAACATGCTCCTTATGTGTGACTCCCAATCAGCAGCAACGAGCTTCAGCTGTGCCTGATTGGGAGCCACACACACGGCCCAAAACAAAGAAATACCAAAACATAGAAAAAGGAACATAGAACGCCCACCCAATGTAACACCCTGGCCTAACCAAAATATAGAACAAAAAACCCCTCTCTATGGCCAGGGCGTTACACACAGATTAAAACTGTTCTGATTAAAGAAGCAATAAAACAGGCCTTTAGACTAGTTGAGTATCTGGAGCATCAGCATTTGTGGTTTCGATTACAGGCTCAAAATGGCCAGAAACAAAGTCTTTCTTCTGGAACTCGGCAGTCTATTCCATGCGAGAAATTGCCAAGAAACTGAAGATCTCGTACAACGCTGTGCACTACTCCCTTCACAGAACAGCGCAAACTGGCTTTAACCAGAAAGAGGAGTGGGAGGCCCCAGTGCACAACTGAGCAAGAGGAGAAGTACATTTGAGTGTCTAGTTTGAGAAACAGACGCCTAGCAAGTCCTCAAATGGCAGCTTCATTAAATAGTACCCTCAAAACACCAGTCTCAACGTCAACAGTGAAGGCGACTCCGGGATGCTGGCCTTCTAGGCAGAGTTGCAAAGAAAAAGCCATATCTCAGACTGGCCAATAAACGTCTGAGAGTGGAGTGACTGGAATTAGCTCCGAGACTGGACGTCTGAGAGTGGAGTGACTGGAATTAGCTCTGAGACTGGACATCTGAGAGTGGAGTGACTGGAATTAGCTCTGAGACTGGACGTCTGAGAGTGGAGTGACTGGAATTAGCTCTGAGACTGGACGTCTGAGAGTGGAGTGACTGGAATTAGCTCTGAGACTGGACGTCTGAGAGTGAACTGACTGGAATTAGCTCCGAGACTGGACGTCTGAGAGTGGAGTGACTGGAATTAGCTCTGTGACTGGACGTCTGACAGTGACTGGAATTAGCTCCGAGACTGGACGTCTGAGAGTGGAGTGACTGGAATTAGCTCTGAGACTGGACGTCTGACAGTGACTGGAATTAGCTCCGAGACTGGACGTCTGAGAGTGGAGTGACTGGAATTAGCTCCGAGACTGGACGTCTGAGAGTGGAGTGACTGGAATTAGCTCCGAGACTGGACATCTGAGAGTGGAGTGACTGGAATTAGCTCTCAGACTGGACGTCTGAGAGTGGAGTGACTGGAATTAGCTCTGAGACTGGACGTCTGAGAGTGGAGTGACTGGAATTAGCTCTGAGACTGGACGTCTGAGAGTGGAGTGACTGGAATTAGCTCCGAGACTGGACGTCTGAGAGTGACTGGAATTAGCTCCGAGACTGGACGTCTGAGAGTGACTGGAATTAGCTCCGAGACTGGACGTCTGAGAGTGGAGTGACTGGAATTAGCTCTGAGACTGGACGTCTGACAGTGACTGGAATTAGCTCCGAGACTGGACGTCTGAGAGTGGAGTGACTGGAATTAGCTCCGAGACTGGACGTCTGAGAGTGGAGTGACTGGAATTAGCTCCGAGACTGGACATCTGAGAGTGGAGTGACTGGAATTAGCTCTCAGACTGGACGTCTGAGAGTGGAGTGACTGGAATTAGCTCTGAGACTGGACGTCTGAGAGTGGAGTGACTGGAATTAGCTCCGAGACTGGACGTCTGAGAGTGACTGGAATTAGCTCCGAGACTGGACGTCTGAGAGTGACTGGAATTAGCTCAGAGACTGGACGTCTGAGAGTGGAGTGACTGGAATTAGCTCTGAGACTGGACGTCTGACAGTGACTGGAATTAGCTCTGAGACTGGACGTCTGAGAGTGGAGTGACTGGATTTAGCTCTGAGACTGGACGTCTGAGAGTGGATTGACTGGAATTAGCTCTGAGACTGGACGTCTGAGAGTGACTGGAATTAGCTCCGAGACTGGACGTCTGAGAGTGACTGGAATTAGCTCCGAGACTGGACGTCTGAGAGTGGAGTGACTGGAATTAGCTCTGAGACTGGACGTCTGAGAGTGGAGTGACTGGAATTAGCTCTCAGACTGGACGTCTGAGAGTGGAGTGACTGGAATTAGCTCTGAGACTGGACGTCTGAGAGTGGAGTGACTGGAATTAGCTCTCAGACTGGACATCTGAGAGTGGAGTGACTGGAATTAGCTCTGAGACTGGACGTCTGACAGTGACTGGAATTAGCTCTGAGACTGGACGCCTGAGAGTGACTGGAATTAGCTCTGAGAATGGACGTTTGAGAGTGGAGTGACTGGAATTAGCTCCGAGACTGGACGTCTGAGAGTGGAGTGACTGGAATTAGCTCCGAGACTGGACGTCTGAGAGTGGAGTGACTGGAATTTGCTCTGAGACTGGACGTCTGAGAGTGACTGGAATTAGCTCTGAGACTGGACGTCTGAGAGTGACTGGAATTAGCTCTGAGACTGGACGTCTGACAGTGACTGGAATTAGCTCCGAGACTGGACCTCTGAGAGTGGAGTGACTGGAATTAGCTCTGAGACTGGACGTCTGAGAGTGACTGGAATTAGCTCTGAGACTGGACGTCTGAGAGTGACTGGAATTAGCTCCGAGACTGGACGTCTGAGAGTGGAGTGACTGGAATTAGCTCTGAGACTGGACGTCTGAGAGTGGAGTGACTGGAATTAGCTCCGAGACTGGACGTCTGACAGTGACTGGAATTAGCTCTGAGACTGAACGTCTGACAGTGACTGGAATTAGCTCCGAGACTGAACGTCTGACAGTGACTGGAACTATAACACATCTTCATCTGGGAAACACAGTAACATCTACTGTGCTGATCATATCAATATTAATAATATTTTTTTTGTTGTGAACACTTGTTTTATTACAAACCGTTTCTTCTAACATTGATTTAGAAGGAAATGTTGGCCCCAATTCAATCAATTTCAAAGCATGTCTGTAGAATGTAAAAGAGCAAAATGTCATCAGTCAGGAAAAAAACACAAAGTCTTTAGGGACTTCAATGAAAACAACACTGATATCAAGAGTGAAATATTTATTCAACGCAGATAGCGTGTATATACTTTCATGCCAACATTTTGCACTTTGATACAACTGTCTGAGTTGTCGTTCTCTAATTAGGCAAAGCTTCCTCATGCAGGAGATTTAATGTGTCCTTCACAACCCACATTTACATTTGCAAATGCACATTTTACAGGACATTTGCATTTGCACTGCTTTTTAGACTGTGACATTAAATGCAAATCAGCAGATACAGTTTAGCTTTGTGTAATTGTAGTCACATTTCCATAAAAAAGTGCCTTACTTGTTCTGATCATGGAGAATCAGCGTCTTGTTTGTGTTAGGGATGCCGGGTCTGACAATAAAATGTCTTATGTGGATCTGACACATTAATATGAATCATTTTCACATTATAGAACACATCTATCACATTTAAAGATATTTAGGGTTTCCACATGAGAAATGATACTACTGTCAGACCAACACCAGCACACAGTAAGGCCTATAACTATAACCTGTTACCTACTATAACCTGGTACCTATTATAACCTGTTACCTACTATAACCTGGTACCTACTATAACCTGGTACCTACTATAACCTGGTACCTACTATAACCTGGTACCTACTATAACCTGTTACCTACTATAACCTGGTACCTATTATAACCTGTTACCTACTATAACCTGGTACCTATTATAACCTGTTACCTACTATAACCTGGTACCTATTATAACCTGTTACCTACTATAACCTGGTACCTACTATAACCTGGTACCTACTATAACCTGGTACCTACTATAACCTCAGTGGTACCTACTATAACCTGGTACCTACTATAACCTCAGTGGTACCTACTATAACCTGGTACCTACTATAACCTGGTACCTACTATAACCTGGTACCTACTATAACCTCAGTGGTACCTACTATAACCTGGTACCTACTATAACCTCAGTGGTACCTACTATAACCTGGTACCTACTATAACCTGGTACCTACTATAACCTGGTACCTACTATAACCTGGTACCTACTATAACCTGGTACCTACTATAACCTCAGTGGTACCTCCTATAACCTGGTACCTCCTATAACCTGGTACCTCCTATAACCTGTTACCTACTATAACCTGTTACCTACTATAACCTGGTACCTACTATAACCTCAGTGGTACCTACTATAACCTGGTACCTACTATAACCTCAGTGGTACCTACTATAACCTGGTACCTACTATAACCTGGTACCTACTATAACCTGGTACCTACTATAACCTCAGTGGTACCTACTATTACCTGGTACCTACTATAACCTGGTACCTACTATAACCTGGTACCTACTATAACCTGGTACCTGCTATAACCTCAGTGGTACCTATTATAACCTGGTACCTACTATAACCTGGTACCTACTATAACCTGGTACCTACTATAACCTGGTACCTACTATAACCTCAGTGGTACCTACTATAACCTGGTAACTACTATAACCTGGTACCTACTATAACCTGGTACCTGCTATAACCTCAGTGGTACCTATTATAACCTGGTACCTACTATAACCTGGTACCTACTATAACCTGGTACCTACTATAACCTGGTACCTACTATAACCTGGTACCTACTATAACCTCAGTGGTACCTACTATAACCTGGTACCTACTATAACCTGGTACCTACTATAACCTGGTACCTACTATAACCTGGTACCTACTATAACCTCAGTGGTACCTACTATAACCTGGTACCTACTATAACCTGGTACCTACTATAACCTCAGTGTTACCTACTATAACCTGGTACCTACTATAACCTGGTACCTCCTATAACCTGGTACCTACTATAACCTGGTACCTACTATAACCTCAGTGGTACCTACTATAACCTGGTACCTACTATAACCTGGTACCTACTATAACCTGGTACCTACTATAACCTGGTACCTACTATAACCTCAGTGGTACCTACTATAACCTCAGTGGTACCTACTATAACCTGGTACCTACTATAACCTGGTACCTACTATAACCTCAGTGGTACCTACTATAACCTGGTACCTACTATAACCTGGTACCTACTATAACCTGGTACCTACTATAACCTCAGTGGTACCTACTATAACCTGGTACCTACTATAACCTGGTACCTCCTATAACCTGGTACCTACTATAACCTGGTACCTACTATAACCTCAGTGGTACCTGCTATAACCTCAGTGGTACCTATTATAACCTGGTACCTACTATAACCTCAGTGGTACCTACTATAACCTGGTACCTACTATAACCTCAGTGGTACCTACTATAACCTGGTACCTACTATAACCTGGTACCTACTATAACCTGGTACCTACTATAACCTCAGTGGTACCTACTATAACCTGATACCTACTATAACCTGGTACCTCCTATAACCTGGTACCTCCTATAACCTGGTACCTCCTATAACCTGGTACCTACTATAACCTGGTACCTACTATAACCTGGTACCTTCTATAACCTGGTACCTACTATAACCTGGTACCTACTATAACCTGGTACCTACTTTAACCTGGTACCTACTATAACCTGGTACCTACTGTAACCTCAGTGGTACCTACTATAACCTGGTACCTACTATAACCTGGTACCTACTATAACCTGGTACCTACTATAACCTCAGTGGTACCTACTATAACCTGATACCTACTATAACCTGGTACCTCCTATAACCTGGTACCTCCTATAACCTGGTACCTCCTATAACCTGGTACCTACTATAACCTGGTACCTACTATAACCTGGTACCTTCTATAACCTGGTACCTACTATAACCTGGTACCTACTTTAACCTGGTACCTACTATAACCTGGTACCTACTATAACCTGGTACCTACTATAACCTGGTACCTACTATAACCTGGTACCTACTATAACCTCAGTGGTACCTACTATAACCTGGTACCTACTATAACCTGTTACCTACTATAACCTGGTACCTACTATAACCTGGTACCTACTATAACCTGGTACCTACTATAACCTCAGTGGTACCTACTATAACCTGGTACCTACTATAACCTGGTACCTACTATAACCTCAGTGGTACCTACTATAACCTGGTACCTACTATAACCTGGTACCTACTATAACCTGGTACCTACTATAACCTCAGTGGTACCTACTATAACCTCAGTGGTACCTACTATAACCTGGTACCTACTATAACCTGGTACCTACTATAACCTCAGTGGTACCTACTATAACCTGGTACCTACTATAACCTGGTACCTACTATAACCTCAGTGGTACCTACTATAACCTGGTACCTACTATAACCTGGTACCTCCTATAACCTGGTACCTACTATAACCTGGTACCTACTATAACCTCAGTGGTACCTGCTATAACCTCAGTGGTACCTATTATAACCTGGTACCTACTATAACCTCAGTGGTACCTACTATAACCTGGTACCTACTATAACCTCAGTGGTACCTACTATAACCTGGTACCTACTATAACCTGGTACCTACTATAACCTGGTACCTACTATAACCTCAGTGGTACCTACTATAACCTGATACCTACTATAACCTGGTACCTCCTATAACCTGGTACCTCCTATAACCTGGTACCTCCTATAACCTGGTACCTACTATAACCTGGTACCTACTATAACCTGGTACCTTCTATAACCTGTTACCTACTATAACCTGGTACCTACTATAACCTGGTACCTACTTTAACCTGGTACCTACTATAACCTGGTACCTACTGTAACCTCAGTGGTACCTACTATAACCTGGTACCTTCTATAACCTGGTACCTACTATAACCTGGTACCTACTTTAACCTGGTACCTACTATAACCTGGTACCTACTATAACCTCAGTGGTACCTACTATAACCTGGTACCTCCTATAACCTGGTACCTACTATAACCTCAGTGGTACTTACTATAACCTGGTACCTACTATAACCTGGTACCTACTATAACCTCAGTGGTACCTACTATAACCTGGTACCTCCTATAACCTCAGTGGTACCTACTATAACCTGGTACCTCCTATAACCTGGTACCTACTATAACCTGGTACCTACTATAACCTGGTACCTACTATAACCTGGTACCTACTATAACCTGGTGCCTACTATAACCTCAGTGGTACCTACTATAACCTGGTACCTACTATAACCTGGTACCTACTATAACCTGGTACCTACTATAACCTCAGTGGTACCTACTATAACCTGGTACCTACTATAACCTGTTACCTACTATAACCTGGTACCTACTATAACCTGGTACCTACTATAACCTGGTACCTACTATAACCTCAGTGGTACCTACTATAACCTGGTACCTACTATAACCTGGTACCTACTATAACCTCAGTGGTACCTACTATAACCTCAGTGGTATCTACTATAACCTGGTACCTACTATAACCTCAGTGGTACCTACTATAACATGGTACCTACTATAACCTGGTACCTACTATAACCTCATAGTGAACCAAATGGATTGCCAATTTTAGACTAAAAAGCAGATTGGAGAAACCATCTTGTCAATATGAATAGATAGGGGGAGAGAGTGAGGGAGCGAGAGAGAGTGTGTGTATACAGGGTGCTATTTGGGCTGCACACTTGTTTAATGTCTGAGGTTCCCTGTCTCTTGGCACAGTGGTTAACTTTGATATGACTTAATGGCAATCAGCCTAGTTAGACAATTTGTAAATACACAACTTTGTGTTAATACACAAATACACTTTAATCATTGGAATGTAAGTGCCGTTCAGTCTAAAGGATTACGTAATGTGAGATGCTTGAGGCGTAGAATAGTATGAGAGTATTTATGGTGAGTCTGTAGTCTGAGTATTATATCATGAACGAGGCCTTGATGAAAGGTCTGTAGTCTGAGTGTGATATCATGAACGAGGCCTTGATGAAAGGTCTGTAGTCTGAGTGTGATATCATGAACGAGGCCTTGATGAAAGGTCTGTAGTCTGAATGTGATATCTTGAACGAGGCCTTGATGAAAGGTCTATAGTCTGAATGTGATATCTTTGAACGAGGCCTTGATGAAAGGTCTATAGTCTGAATGTGATATCTTTGAACGAGGCCTTGATGAAAGGTCTATAGTCTGAATGTGATATCTTGAACGAGGCCTTGATGAAAGGTCTATAGTCTGAATGTGATATCTTTGAACGAGGCCTTGATGAAAGGTCTATAGTCTGAATGTGATATCTTTGAACGAGGCCTTGATGAAAGGTCTATAGTCTGAATGTGATATCTTGAACGAGGCCTTGATGAAAGGTCTATAGTCTGAATGTGATATCTTTGAACGAGGCCTTGATGAAAGGTCTATAGTCTGAATGTGATATCTTTGAACGAGGCCTTGATGAAAGGTCTATAGTCTGAATGTGATATCTTTGAACGAGGCCTTGATGAAAGGTCTATAGTCTGAATGTGATATCTTGAACGAGGCCTTGATGAAAGGTCTATAGTCTGAATGTGATTTCTTTGAACGAGGCCTTGATGAAAGGTCTATAGTCTGAATGTGATATCTTTGAACGAGGCCTTGATGAAAGGTCTATAGTCTGAATGTGATATCTTGAACGAGGCCTTGATGAAAGGTCTATAGTCTGAATGTGATATCTTTGAACGAGGCCTTGATGAAAGGTCTATAGTCTGAATGTGATATCTTTGAACGAGGCCTTGATGAAAGGTCTATAGTCTGAATGTGATATCTTGAACGAGGCCTTGATGAAAGGTCTATAGTCTGAATGTGATATCATGAACGAGGCCTTGATGAAAGGTCTATAGTCTGAATGTGATATCTTTGAACGAGGCCTTGATGAAAGGTCTATAGTCTGAATGTGATATCTTGAATGAGGCCTTGATGAAAGGTCTATAGTCTGAATGTGATATCTTTGAACGAGGCCTTGATGAAAGGTCTATAGTCTGAATGTGATATCTTGAACGAGGCCTTGATGAAAGGTCTATAGTCTGAATGTGATATCTTTGAACGAGGCCTTGATGAAAGGTCTATAGTCTGAATGTGATATCTTTGAACGAGGCCTTGATGAAAGGTCTATAGTCTGAATGTGATTTCTTTGAACGAGGCCTTGTGAGATTTAATGTCGTGTGTGACCTTGACACAGATAAGATTCACTGTTCAATATCCAACTCAACCATGTTTTCCACATCTCCACTGAGACCTGCAATCTGCAAGAAAATATTCAGGATGAGTGATATTCATGATGCACAATGCATTTCTTTGTTACATACAAATTCACTACCCACCGCAGTGGGATTTGATTCAAGGATGCATAGATGCTTATACAATAATACATCAAGTTGGCTTAAACCCTCTTAATAATTAATACACAAAAAATTATGCGTTAAAGGAAATATTTAGCGTTTGTCTGAAGCTGAAAAAGACATGAAATTCAAATGAGCATCAAAAACAGAATGTGACCTATGGTTCTAGTAAGGTTTTGTAGCGTACACAGCTTTGACACCTTCTAGAGTATCGTAACTTTATTGATCTACTGTAACTGAACAACATTGGATGGGTTGATTAGGATGTAAACCTTCTCTTAAACAGCTCTTAGAGCAGGTTTACCACTGTAACTGAACAACATTGGATGGGTTGATTAGGATGTAAACCTTCTCTTAAACAGCTCTCAGAGCAGGTTTACCACATCAATGTAATGTTTCATCGGTAATGTGGACATTTTTTTTTTCATTCACTCATTTGAACAATTGAAAGTGCAATCTGGCATCTGGGAATCTGTTCAATTGTCCTATTCTTGATATGTTCACATTGGTTATTAAAGGAGCAAACTGCAGTTTAAACAACGACAAAGCGGGCACCTCGGCACTGTTTTGGTAAACAGCTGAGGGGTGGGGCTGGAGAAATGTAACCACTATCAAATACAATAATATTGATTACAAAACAATTGAGTTGAACAAGGTATGACAATTGCTGTGGTCACACAGAGGGTTATGGTGGCCATGTCAATGTCCTGTCTGTCTGATTCTGACAAACCCTGACTGTTTATATCGTCACGCTATTCAACACAGATTACACTTAGTCCTGGATTAGAAGGAATATGGTCTGGAAACGTTCCAGTGCTCCTGATGTTTAGTCCAGGACTAGGATTAATCTGTGTTCTGGAAACCTCCACCTACTGTACATGTGTCAATGACTGGAATGGGATCATGTTTAACATAAAAAATAAAACATTTGGAAGGACATTAATGCTGTAAACATGCTCTGTATGTGTTAGGCTGTTTGAGAAGTTTGAATCCTAATCAACTCATCTGATGTGACAACATGTTGTTTGAGGTACGATAGATTTATAAAGCTATCGTACTCTAGCAGGTGTCAAAGCTGTGTACGCTAAAAAACCTTATTAGTGCATACAGATGAAGGAACTTCATTTGAGCCAGTTTAATTTGAGCCATTGCAGGAAAGTTCTCCTTCCAACAGGGTGATCAAATTAAGATCCTACATCTGTAGGTCAAATTCACAAATTCACAAGCATTATATAAGATTAAGGTATATTTATAGTGAGGAGACCTGACATTTATAAGCATTATATAAGATTAAGGTATATTTATAGTGAGGAGACCTGACATAAGCATTATATAAGATCAAGGTATAGTTATAGTGAGGAGACCTGACATTAGCATTATATAAGATCAAGGTATATTTATAGTTTAGAGACCTGACATTTATAAGCAGTATATAAGAATAAGGTATATTTATAGTTTAGAGACCTGACATAAGCATTATATAAGATTAAGGTATATTTATAGTGTAAAGACCTGACATTTATAAGCAAAAAGCCAGGAAATGTAAGCCATATTACAACCTTTGTGTTGTGATGATTGTGTTGTTTGCTCTATAACCTGTTAATTCATGTCTTGACACCGTGATATATTAGGCCTAAGGCCAAGATAATAAGAAGACACAGTGGCAGAATAAATTATACCACATCTTTTGTTTCCTCACAAAAGAGTAGAGCAACCTCTGTCCGCTGAAGTCCACAAAGCATATTACCTGATCTAAAGCATGGTCAAGCAAGTTAATGTTTCCCCACATTTTCGGACTTCTAAACAACTATTGGTTTAGAACCACGGAGAGTTACCGCAAGTTCCTCAGAAAACAGGAGCTGCCTCCGCTATTGCAGCACCATTTCAACATCATCAAATCACCTCTCTAATACAGTGACAACTGAACGATACCATTTAGTCCAATCAAAGTAAACTTACTATGACGTGGCTGTCCATGGTACTGATTTCTCTCTCTCTCTGTGTGTGTGTGTGTGTGTGTGTATGTGTGTGTGTGTGACACAATGTACTGACCATTTTACTGGGACACAATGTACTGACCATTTTACTGGGACACAATGTACTGACCATTTTACTGGGACACAATGTACTGACCATTTTACTGGGACACAATGTACTGACCATTTTACTGAGCCACAATGTACTGAGCATTTTACTGGGACACAATGTACTGACTATTTTACTGGGACTAGTTTACTGGGACTAGTACTACTACTGATACTACTACTACTACTACTACTACTGATACTACTACTACTACTACTACTACTACTACTGATACTACTACTACTACTACTACTGATACTACTACTACTACTACTACTACTACTACTACTACTACTACTGATACTACTACTACTACTACTACTGATGATACTACTACTACTACTACTACTGATACTACTACTACTAATAATACTAATACTACTACTACTGATACTACTAATCCTACTGATACTACTACTACAACTGATACTACTACTACTGATACTACTACTACTACTACTACTACTACTACTACTACTGATACTACTACTACTACTACTACTACTACTACTACTACTACTACTACTACTACTACTGCTAGTGATACTACTACTACTACTGATACTACTACTACTACTAATTCTGATACTACTACTACTGCTACTACTACTACATTTACTACTGCTGCTACCACTACTGGTGCTACTACTACTACTACTACTACTAGTACTACTACTGCTGCTATTGCTGCTATTTCTACTACTACTACTGATACTACTACTACTACTGATACTACTACTACTACTACTACTACTACTACTACTGATACTACTACTACTACTACTACTACTACTACTACTACTACTACTACTGATACTACTACTGATACTACTACTACTACTACTACTAATACTACTACTACTACTGATACTACTACTACTACTACTACTACTACTACTACTACTGATACTACTACTGATACTACTACTACTACTACTACTACTACTACTACTACTACTACTACTACTACTACTGATACTACTACTACTACTACTACTACTACTACTGATACTACTACTA
This sequence comes from Salmo trutta, assembly GCF_901001165.1. Lineage (NCBI taxonomy): Eukaryota > Metazoa > Chordata > Actinopteri > Salmoniformes > Salmonidae > Salmo > Salmo trutta. The sequence goes on along the minus strand of NW_021823350.1, from coordinate 959,006 downwards.
CTACTGATACTACTACTACTACTACTGATACTACTACTACTACTACTACTACTGATACTACTACTACTACTACTACTACTGATACTACTACTGATACTACTACTACTACTACTACTACTGATGCTGCTGCTACTACTACTGATACTACTACTGATGCTCCTGCTACTACTACTACTGATACTACTACTACTACTACTACTGATATTACTACTACTACTACTGATACTACTACTGATGCTCCTGCTACTACTACTACTGATACTACTACTACTACTACTACTGATACTACTACTGATACTACTACCACTACTGGTGCTCCTGCTACCAATTCTGATACTACTACTACTGCTGCTACTACTACTGCTACTTCTACTGCTACTACTGCTACTTCTACTGCTACTACATTTACTACTGCTGCTACCACTACTGGTGCTACTACTACTACTACTACTACTACTACTACTACTACTACTACTACTGCTACTACTGCTACTACTGATACTACTACATTTACTACTGCTGCTACCACTACTGGTACTACTACTACTACTACTACTACTACTACTACTACTACTACTACTGATACTACTACTGATACTACTACATTTACTACTGCTGCTACCACTACTGGTACTACTACTACTACTACTACTACTACTGCTGCTGCTGATACTGCTACTGATATTATTACTACTATTACGACTACTACTACAGCTACTAATACTGATACTACTACTACTGCTGCTGATGATATTGCTACTACTACTAATACTACTACTACTACTAATACTACTACTACTACTACTTACCTCTATTAAGTATTTATTTACATTCTCCCACACTGCATAAAGGGAAATCTAAGCAAGCCAAATGTCTCATATTATGTGATAATTCACTTTTTTTATTTTGTTATACCAAGCTAAATTATCTATAGCTATTGGCACAATTTTTTTTAATAAAGTGTCTTATTTCAAGATATTTTCCAAACAAATCTTGACGTGAATTATCACAATATAAGATATATAGGCAAGCATAGATTTCACTTTTTGCAGTGTGTTTACAAAGGTGAACAGGAAATGTGCCCAGAATTCAAGACATTGCTGTTAATGGGTACACAGACAGCTCAGTCATTCAGTAAATTAAGTCCAGAACAGCCTCTACCTTCTCTCCAACGAATGATTCAATCTGATTGAATGGTCTTATTTACCCACAATCACTTACATCTTCCTAATAGGTATCAATCATTCTTGAATGAAGCCAGGCCTTATCAATCACACTTTCGGCAATCTCAATGAAAGGTTTAAATGCGTGGGCCTTGAATACGCTAATGATGGATTTATTTAGAAGGTGTGGTGCCAGGACAACAACTTCTCGTCAACATCAGCAATACAAAGGAGCTGATCGTCGACTACAGGAAAGGGAAGGCCGAGCACAGCCCCATCCACATCTACGGCCTGTAGTGGAGCGGGTCATTAACATGGTCCACACACAGTTGTTCAGAGGGCACGACGACGCCTCTTCCCCCTAAGGAGTCTGAAAAGATTCGGCATGGGCCCTCAGATCCTCCAAAAGTTCTACAGCTGCACCACTGAGATACTCTTGACTGGCTGCAACACACTTGATACGGCAACTGCTTAGCATCCGACCACAAGGCGCTACAGAGGGTAGTGCGTACAGTCCAGTATATCACTGGGACTGAGCTCTCTGCCATACAGGACCTCTATACCAGGCGGTGTCAGAGGAAGGACATAAAAATTGTCAAAGACTCCAGCCACCCAAGTCATAGACTGTTCTCTCTGCTACCGCATGGCAAGCGGTACCGACGGCACCAAGTCTAGAACCAACAGGACCTTGAACAGCTTCAACCCCCAAGCCACAAGACTGCTGAAACATTTAGTCCAGGTAGCTAATGGTTAACTTTTTAACTATCTGCATTGACCCCCCACCCCCCATTTGAACTAACTCTTTTGACTCATCACAAACGCTTCCATTACTGTTTATTATCTATCCTGTTGCCTAGTCACTTTACCCCTACCTGTATGTACATACAGTTTTGACTTAAATCTACTTGGAAATCTATGGCAAGAACAGAAAATGGTTGTCTAGCAATGATCAACAACCAATTTGACAGAGCTTGAAGAGGTTTGAAAATAATAATTGGTAAATGTTCCACAATCTAGGTGTGGAAAGCTCTTAGAGTCTTACCCAGAAGCACTCACAGCTGTAATCACTGTCAAAGGTGCTTCTACAAAGTATTGACTCGGGGGTGTGAGTACTTACCTGTATGTAAATGAGATATTCTACATTTCATTTTCAATCAATTTGCAGCAATGTATAAAAACTTGTTTTCACTTTGTCATTATGGGGTATTGTGATGTCATTATGGGGTATTGTGATGTCATTATGGGGTATTGTGATGTCATTATGGGGTATTGTGTGTAGATGGGTTAAAAAAATACATATTTAATCCATTTTGAATTGAGACTGTAACTCTTGAAAATGTGGATTAAGTCAAGTTGTATGAATGCTTTCTGAAGGCACTGTATATAGCCAAGTTATCGTTACTCGTTGTGTATTTATTCCTTGTGTTATTACTTTTCTATATTTGTTGGGCATTGTTGGGAAGGGCCCGAAAGTAAACGGTTCACAATTTGTTTACCAAGCATGCAACAAATAACATTTGATTGGATTTTATTCGATTGTGGTTTAATAAGAATGACAGGTTTTGTGGATCCAGTTTGACCACTTTGTATGTAGCCTATTTGAAAATCTGTAAACATAGTATGGCAAAACATTTACTTCCAAATTATTGATCTTGTTGCAGGTCTGTGTTCTCATTGATATTCGATGAGTTTGACCTTTGAAAAATGGTTGAAGAGAGACTTAATTTAGTCTGCTTTTTATCACCTAAATCAAAGTATCGATCCTCATAAGGCTGTCAATTTTCCCCTGGGCTTAGTATGCTTTAGTATGAGCATATAGAGATTGAAGTGGAAATCTAATGAAATCGTCTCTCCTCCCTCTGTGAAGGTCTTGCCAGAGTGGGCTTCAAGGGTTTTGAGAGCAGCGTGGGTAGGTGTAATTGTTTTACCCTTTTAATATGATGTGGATAAACAAGAGGTTTCTCCATCCCTTACTGCACTCTCTGAGGAGGTCTGCATTTCTATGCTTCTGGATCGTCACTTTCAGGAGTCAGACAGATGCTGAAGATCATTTCATGAAATGGAGCGAGGGCCATCTGTTTAAGAGAACAGTGTGAGGCATAATTCTGCTTTTCGAAGCCTACATATTTTTATAAGAGCTGGTAACTTTCATACATAACCCTACAATAATTAGCATTTTTATTTGGGAAGGATTTTATTACTTATGAACTTGAAATGAACTTCTATGACATTCTGACATTTATTAGACAGCCAATTCCCTATGTAGTGCACTACCCCATAGGGCTCTGGTCAAAGGTAGTGCACTACATAGGGAATAGGTTGCCATTTGGGATGCAGACATACTGTACACATTAATTAAACTACAGTTGAAGTTGGAAGTTTACATACACCTTAGCCAAATACAATTAAACTCAGTTTTTCATAATTCCTGACATTTAATCCTAATTAAAATTCCCTGTCTTAGGTCAGTTAGGAACACCTCTTTATTTTAAGAATGTAAAATGTCAGAATAATAGTAGAGAGAATAATTTACTTCAGCTGTTATTTCTTTCATCACATTCCCAGTGGGTCAGAAGTTTACATACACTTAATTAGTATTTGCTAGCATTGCCCTTAAATTGTTTCAAGCTTCCCACAATAAGTTGGGTGAATTTTGGCCCATTCCTCCTGACAGGGCTGGTGTAACTGAGTCAGGTTTGTAGGCCTCCTTGCTCGCACACGCTTATTCAGTTCTGCCCACAAATTTTCTATAGGATTGAGGTCAGGGTTTTGTGATGGCCGCTCCAATACCTTGACTTAGTTGCCTTTAAGCCATTTTGAAACAACTTTGGAAGTATGCTTGGGGTTATTGTCCATTTGGAAGACCCATTTGCGACCAAGCTTTAACTTCCTGACTGATGTCTTGAGATATTGCTTCAGTATATCCACATAATCTTCCTGCCTCATGATGCCATCTATTTTGTGAAGTGCACCAGTCCCTCCTGCAGCAAAGCACCCCCACAACATGAAACTGCCCCCCCCCCCCCCCATGCTTTACGGTTGGGATGGTGTTCTACGACTTGCAACCCTCCCCCTTTTTCCTCCAAACATAATGATGGTCATTATGGCCAAACAGTTCTATTTTTGTTTCATCAGACCAGAGGACATTTCTCCAAAAAGTATGATCTTTGTCCCATGTGCAGTTGCAAACCGCTGTCTGGCTTTTTTATAGCGGTTTTGGAGCAGTGGCTTCTTCCTTGCTGAGCGGCCTTTCAGGTTATGTCGATATAGGCCTCGTTTTACTGTGGATATAAATACTTTTGTACCTGTTTCCTACAGCATCTTCAGAAGGTCCTTTGCTGTTGTTCTGGGATTGATTTGCACTTTTCGCACCAAAGTACGTTCATCTTTAAGAGACAGAACTCGTCTCCTTCCTGAGCGGTATGACGGCTACGTGGTCCCATGGTGTTTATACTTGCATACTATTGTTTGGACAGATGAACGTGGTACCTTCAGGAGTTTGTAAATTGCTCCCAAGGATGAACCAGACTTGTGGAGGTCTACAATTTTTTTCTGTGGTCTTGGCTGAATTCTTTTGATTTTCCCATGATGTCAAGCAAAGAGGCACTGAGTTTGAAGGTAGGCCTTGAAATACATCCACAGGTACACCTCCAATTGACTCAAATTATGTCAATTAGCCTATCAGAAGCTTCTAAAGTCATGTCATTATCTGTAATTTTCCAAGCTGTTTACAGGCACAGTCAACTTAGTGTATGTAAACTTCTGACCCACTGGAATTGTGATAGTGAATTATAAGTGAAATTATCTGTCTGTAAACAATTGTTGGAAAAATGACTTGTGTCATGCACAAAGTAGATGTCCTAACCGACCTGCCAAAATTATAGTTTGTTAACAAGAAATTTGTGGAGTGGTTGAAAATGTAGTTTTAATGACTCCAACCTAAGTGGATGTAAACTTCCGACTTCAACTGTATATACCTCATTTATTTGATTGTTTGATTGACTTCACTTCCAATGGATCAGTTTACATTTTCAGTTTGTTTCTGTTTTCTGTTAGAGGGACCAGTGACTCTTCTTGTGAAAGGTCATTAACAGACACACACAAGTTCTCCTGGTTCTCTGATCAGTGTCAAAGAATCACTATCTGTCTCCAAAACAAAATACAAACAAATCATTTTCCAAGAGCCGTCTTCCACAGAAGTGCCTGTGAGTACCTGTGAGGGTCATCTACAACAGCAGAACAACCCATCTCTAATTGTGTTGATTACATGCACTGGCACTGCGTGTTGTTGACTCCCAGCGATGAAGTGGAGAGTCTGCTGGGAAGCGTTCAGCAGGACACAACGTTTTGGAACATTGACATAGAAATATGTTATGTAGAATAAATATGCCTCTCTGACATGTAGTACAGGAATACAATGTTCCACTCCTGGGTTTAATGAGTCTGTTTTCTGCTAACCGGGGCCCTGGGTTTAATGTGTCTGTTGACTACTGACCGTGGCCCTGGGTTTAATGTGTCTGTTGACTACTGACCACGTGGCCCTGGGTTTAATGTGTCTGTTGACTACTGACCGTGGCCCTGGGTTTAATGTGTCTGTTGACTACTGACCGTGGCCCTGGGTTTAATGTGTCTGTTGACTACTAACCGTGGCCCTGGGTTTAATGTGTCTGTTGACTACTAACCGTGGCCCTGGGTTTAATGTGTCTGTTGACTACTGACCGTGGCCCTGGGTTTAATGTGTCTGTTGACTACTGACCGTGGCCCTGGGTTTAATGTGTCTGTTGACTACTGACCGTGGCCCTGGGTTTAATGTGTCTGTTGACTACTGACCGTGGCCCTGGGTTTAATGTGTCTGTTGACTACTGACCTTGGCCCTGGGTTTAATGTGTCTGTTGACTACTGACCGTGGCCCTGGGTTTAATGTGTCTGTTGACTACTGACCGTGGCCCTGGGTTTAATGTGTCTGACTTGTTTCAGTGGATAATAATCACATGATCAGCCGTCAGGTCACATGTTAGCAGTATATCCTAATCAAACGCTGTTTATTAGGGAAAAAACATAAAAATAATAATAATAAGAATGTTAAGTGCATCAATAGTAAAATCCTAAAGTTCAACTCTGACCTTCTTTCCAATGTGACAGCTCAAGAGCTGTAAAATACACTGCTCAAAAAAATAAAGGGAACACTTAAACAACACAATGTAACTCCAAGTCAATCACACTTCTGTGAAATCAAACTGTCCACTTAGGAAGCAACACTGATTGACAATAAATTTCACATGCTGTTGTGCAAATGGAATAGACAACAGGTGGAAATTGTAGGCAATTAGCAAGACACCCCCAATAAAGGAGTGGTTCTGCAGGTGGGGACCACAGACTACTTCTCAGTTCCTATGCTTCCTGGCTGATGTTTTGGTCACTTTTGAATGCTGGCGGTGCTTTCACTCTAGTGGTAGCATGAGACGGAGTCTACAACCCACACAAGTGGCTCAGGTAGTGCAGCTTATCCAGGATGGCACATCAATGCGAGCTGTGGCAAGAAGGTTTGCTGTGTCTGTCAGCGTAGTGTCCAGAGCATGGAGGCGCTACCAGGAGACAGGCCAGTACATCAGGAGACATGGAGGAGGCTGTAGGAGGGCAACAACCCAGCAGCAGGACCGCTACCTCCGCCTTTGTGCAAGGAGGAGCAGGAGAAGCACTGCCAGAGCCCTGCCAAATGACCTCCAGCAGGCCACAAATGTGCATGTGTCTACTCAAACGGTCAGAAACAGACTCCATGAGGGTGGTATGAGGGCCCGACGTCCACAGGTGGGGGTTGTGCTTACAGCCCAACACCGTGCAGGACGTTTGACATTTGCCAGAGAACACCAAGATTGGCAAATTTGCCACTGGCGCCCTGTGCTCTTCACAGATGAAAGCAGGTTTACACTGAGCACGTGACAGACGTGACAGAGTCTGGAGACGCCGTGGAGAACGTTCTGCTGCCTGCAACATCCTCCAGCATGACCGGTTTGGCGGTGGGTCAGTCATGGTGTGGGGTGGCATTTCTTTGGGGGGGGCCGCACAGCCCTCCATGTGCTCGCCAGAGGTAGCCTGACTGCCATTAGGTACCGAGATGATATCCTCAGACCCCTTGTGAGACCATATGCTGGTGCGGTTGGCCCTGGGTTCCTCCTAATGCAAGACAATGCTAGACCTCATGTGGCTGGAGTGTGTCAGCAGTTCCTGCAAGAGGAAGGCATTGATGCTATGGACTGGCCCGCCTGTTCCCCAGACCTGAATCCAATTGAGCACATCTGGGACATCACGTCTCGCTCCATCCACCAATGCCACGTTGCACCACAGACTGTCCAGGAGTTGGCGGATGCTTTAGTCCAGGTCTGGGAGGAGATCCCTCAGGAGACCATCCGCCAGCTCATCAGGAGCATGCCCAGGCATTGTAGGGAGGTCATACAGGCACGTGGAGGCCACACACACTACTGAGCCTCATTTTGACTTGTTTTAAGGACATTACATCAAAGTTGGATGAGCCTGTAGTGTGGTTTTCCACTTTAATTTTGAGTGTGACTCCAAATCCAGACCTCCATGGGTTGATAAATTGGATTTCCATTGATTATTTTTGTGTGATTTTGTTGTCAGCACATTCAACTATGTAAAGAAAAAAGTATTTAATAAGATAATTTCTTTCATTCAGATCTAGGATGTGTTGTTTAAGTGTTCCCTTTATTTTTTTGAGCAGTATAGTTCAAGTCATTTAGTATAAAAGTCAAGTCAGTTACATAAAACTCTTTCTAATATGTAACATTATGATATTGTTTCTTACTATAGCCAGTGCATGAATTGGGCCAGTGCTCACCGTACAGAGTATCACAGACTCTAATGTCCCACTACTGGAGTACCTGCTCCTCTTAAAGAATACTGATGACTACCAGCACCTAAACACAAGGAGTACCGCTGCCCAAAAAGGAGTACCAGCTCACGTTTCAGTCCAGTTGGAGCACTAAGGCCAGGATGTTGTTGTTCTGTTATAAATGACTCAACGTACCTCTAATGGTTCTGAATACTGTACAGTCTGTCTCAAGTAAGAGGCACACAGGCAAACAACAATGTGCTATGAGTGCTTATTTTGTCTTCTAGTATTGATTTTGTGGTATCTCAAAGCTCCGTGCCGCAGAACAGAAGGAATGACATTATTTGTTTCTCCAACTTTAACTCACAAGTCAATTTTCAGACATATATATATATATTTTGGTTGAAAATGACAGACATTCCTCTTAACTAAAGTGCCTCACTTTGGGGATGTGGGGAGTGATTGGTGAAAGGAAGTCAACGTCGTCTCTGACCACAGCAAGAACATCTTTGTGTTGAGCTGGATGTCCGACTGACAGCTCAGATTAAAAACCAGACACGCTGGCCTCCTCCTCACACAGGTTCATTCATAAGCAGAACATATTGCAGTAATATGAGGGAGACAGAGAGAGAATTTTTGTCTTTCTTTAATGAAACGTTCTCATTTCATTAAAACCCCCCCTCCCCCCACCCTTAAAAAACCACCCCAACAGTAAACTTCACCACCAACCTCTCACACAGACATTCCAACAGAGACATGAATGGCATTAACCTGGTGCACACAGAAAACACATGAATCACACTTTCTTTCATTACACAGAAAGGACACCCCAGTTCGACTCCCGGTTCAACCCGTGCCAACCAGCTGTTAGTGGCCAGGGCTCCATGTAGAACCCTCCACTGGAGGTCCCCTGACCTCTTTGGTACTGGGGGTTTGTAGAGCCCCCTCCATCTAAAACCCACCATACTCTCTGCCCCACATACCCCCTGCCACTGATGTGCCTTCACTCCTGTTAGGCTCCTAATGTTCCTTACCTTAATGCAGAGGTTGTCGAGGGCTTTACCTCCTACCCCCTCAAACTCCCCCAGGCTCGGAGTGTTAAAATCGAACAAGTCCTTCAGACCCCTTGCCAGTCCCCAGTCTCTGCCGTCACCTGCAGAGGCGGAAACATTGGTGGCCCCTCCCCCTTTGGCCGCTCAAACACCCCCCTTACCGGCTCAGACAGTGCCTCCTGGACCTCCTCCAGGAGTCTCTCCAGCAGCCAAGAGATGTTGATCTTGTTTGTTGTGCCAGGACTTCCGGGGTTTTCCACCCCTCCTCTCCCAGCAGTCGCAGGTCACCCAGCCTTAGTAAACCCCCTGCCATCAGTTGCCTCTGCAGGGTGGCCGACTGGACCGATCTCAAAGGGATGGCTGGGTTGTGGAAGATAGGCTCCTCCCACAGCCCAGGCTCCACACCCCCTTCTCGTGTGGGCCTTAGCAGCTGCCAGGCCCTCAGCATTGCAGAGTAAAAATCTGAGAGACCTGCTGTACTCTCCAGCTTCATGAGGAACAGCTGCCGGTCCAACCCTAATCCGCCAGCTCTCCTCAGCAGCGCACATGCTGGTTCCCTCCAGCCGACATCAGTATGGTACAGCAGTCTCTGCACCGCCTTAAGTCGGAATGCAGCCACCCTGCTCTCCAGTTCCACCAGGCCCTGTCCTCCTTCGTGGACGGTCATGTACAACACTGCCGCCCTCAGCCAGTGATGGCCCGACCAGAAGAAGTCCACCAGCTTGTGTTGCAGGTCTGCGAGCAGACCGGCATGGGGGGTTGAGGACAGCCAGTTTATACCAAAGGGAAGATGCCACCAGGTTGTTGATTATCAACACCCTCCCTCGATATGACACTTGGGACAGGAGCCACCTCCACCTGGCCAGTCTTGACACCACTGCCTGTGACAGCCCCTCCCAGTTCTTCCTGACCCACCTCTCCGAGCCCAGGTACACCCCCAACATTTTAAGCCCTTCACAACCCCACATTGCAAACCCCCTGGAAGCAGAGGAGGGGCCCTATCCCCCCATGCCCCACATAACAGAGCTTTGCTCCAGTTTACATTAGCTGATGAAGCTCCCTCGTACACCTTCAGACTGGTCTCTAGTGCCTGCATATCCTGACCATCCCTGACCATCACAGAAACATCATCTGCATACGCTGACACTGATATGCCTGTCACCACATCCATGCCTGTCCAGCACACTCCCTGCAGTCTCCTGCAGGGAGACAACGCAATATAGAACATCACAGTTCACTCCCGCACCTCCCCCACCACAGAGGTCACCCTCCCTTCAGACAGCCGTAGACAATGCTTGGCTTCACCGCTCTATCTTTCCAAGCCAGAGAAGAAGGATCTGGGAGCGTCCATCTCCTTGAGCATGGAGAACCTAGCTCTTACAAGTGCTCCCTTTGCTTTAACCTGGAAAAAACTGCCCAGGTCCCTAAGTAATTCAGCTAAATTAGCCTGGAGGCCAACATTGTCTTGCCCCAGCATCTCTACCTCCATCTCACTGATACAACGCTCAAGTTCCCCCAATACTCTCCAGTAGGATGCATGCCGAGGCCCTGGTGAAACAGACAGACGAGCCATGGTTATGTGGTGATCCGAAAAACCCACTGGGAGAATGGTAGCGCCCAACAACCTATTGCTCTGATTCCTGGACATGTAAAAACAATCAAGTTGCACTCACCCTAGCCCCTAAAACCTTCACCCATGTTTACTGTCTTGTGTCAGGATGTTTAGTTCTCCAAACATCCACTAGGTCAAACTGATTAATGATGTCCCTTAACACTCCCACTGACCCTGAATGAGGCTCTTCTCCATTTCTGTCTTTCGTAAAATCCATTGTACAGTTCCAGTCCCCGCCGACCACCAGTGTCTCCTCAGGCGCTTCCTGTGAGAGTTCCTGTCTAAGACACCCAAATAGAACTCCCCCTCTCTCTCCCTGTGTTAGGCGCGTACATATTTATAAAGACAAAACCCATGTTGTTAATTTATACTTTTACAATAAGAAGCCTACCCCTACACACCTCCTTTGAGGAGCACATTTTTACAAACAGACCTGGTACAAAAATAACTAAAAGGACTGCCAACCCTGCACTAAATTTGTCCCATGGTTCAACACACTTGCCCCTTTCCACCAGAGCCCTCAATCGACTTCATTCACCACATCACTATGCGTCTCCTGCAGAAACAACACCTGTACTTTATTTTGTTTTACATATTCACTCAACACACTCCTCTTTCCCGCATCTCTGGCACCATTTATGTTAAGCGAGCCTACCCAAAGATTCTCCATAAGAAGTGGGAGAAAAGCCAGCAAAGAAAGAGACCAATAGCAAAGCTCAAAAAGCCCCAGTGCCAGAATGAAACGATTCATCTAAACGGTGTCTGAAGGTTGACCTTTACGCACTGTTGTGACCCACTTCCTCAACCTAAACCGTTTCCTGGGTGAGAGGACACCATGACCCTCATTTTTCATAACATGCTGTACTGATCTTACAAACTTTCTCGGATCAGAAAAAAAAGCCTCAAGATGAACTTTTTCCCCTTGGTCTCATTCAGGAACCTTGTCAGTTCCCTCACCGTGTACTTTGACCCCTCCGCTTGACTGGCTGTCAGCTCCGGACCCATTGAGGAGGAGTCTGAACAAAAGGCCTCATTATCATCCTCTTCCTCAGACTCACTTTCCTCCTCCTCATCTCCATCTCCCATCCTGACCACCTGCCCTTCCTCTCTGGTCAGAGCCTCCCCCTGAGCACCAGGCAAATGTTCCTTGGTGCCTTTGATCATACCAGGCTCTCCCCTCCCAACTTCTTTCTTCTCCCCCTTTTTCCTTTTCCGCTTGACACCCTCCTCCTCCTCCCCCCTAGTCACTTAAACTTCCCCACTACACTCTCCTCATGCACCAGCATAACCTGACTAGACGCAGCCTCATGTACACCACCATCCATAACCTGACTCATCTACACCCCTGTCCATAGCATGACTAGGACCAGCCTCAGCTACCCCACCATCTCTAGCCTGACTAGTCTCAGCCTCATCTACACCACTGTCACTGGCATGACTAGGCCCAGCCTCAGCTACCCCACCATCTCTAGCCTGACTAGGCTCAGCCTCATCTACACCACCGTCACTGGCATGACTAGGCCCAGCCTCTGCTGCCTGCATCTCATTGCCCCCTGCACGTTGACCTCAATTTCCCCCACTGGCACAGGTACCCTCATCTTGTCTACGGCCTTTATGTGGGCACGTAAAGCTCTTACACCCCAAAACCCCACACTCAAAACACCGTAGACTGTCTGTGCTGGCAAACCCTGCGTAGAGCCCCTCCCCATGCCTGACTTTAAAATGCACATTTAGCTGTTGCTCATTGTTGTTCAGAAACATGAACACTTGCCTCCGGAACAAAACAACATGCTTGAAAACCTTTAGCATCTGCCTGAAAACCTGCTGACAGTACACGAAAAACTCTAGCAAACTTACCAAAACGACTCAGCTCTTTCCTGATTTGATCATCCGTAATAAACGGAGGCAAATTTGCGACTACCACCCTGGTCGAAGGGGTAGAAAGAGGTGAAACTAGCACCAACATACCCCTTACAAATATTCCACTAGCAATGAGCCTACCCACCAAATGTTCTCTTTTCATGAACACAACCACAGCTTTGTTCATTCTGGGAGCAGAATGTAAAAATTCAGCTCCTACCTGTTCACCGACCGCGAGCAGAACCTCCTCCACTTTAACTCCATTCTCAGGAACACACCTGAATCCATGCCGTATCGACAGCGTCTCCTCCACCTTAACTCCATTCTCAGGAACACACCTGAATCCATGCCGTATCGACAGCGTCTCCTCCACCTTAACTCCATTCTCAGGAACACACCTGAATCCATGCCTTATCGACAGCATCTCCTCCACCTTAACTCCATTCTCAGGAACACACCTGAATCCATGTCGTATCGACAGCATCTCCTCCACCTTAACTCCATTCTCAGGAACACACCTGAATCCATGTCGTAAAGACAGCGTCTCCTCCACCTTAACTCCATTCTCAGGAACACACCTGAATCCATGTCGTATCGACAGCGTCTCCTCCGCGCTAGGCTGAGAAGCCATCGCGCACACCACACCTTCCAAACCCCAGGAAACTAAAACTCTGTCCTCTTCCACCCTAACTTTGAAAACAAACCTGTGGATACCGCTAAAACAAATAGTGCATTAACCCTCCACCACAGAAAAGACCAAGGACAGAATCAAGAAAATAAGTTTGGACAGAGCCCTGCACACCAAACACTCAAACTCCAAAACACTCCTAGCATGCACTGCAAGAGAGAGAGAGAGAGAGAGAGAACATCAAGAACACCAGTCTGCAAATGAGTAGGGATGTGATAAAAGCAGTTCAGACTCTCAGATCTGAGACTATATGGGGAGTAATGTTAACATTACTGAGGATCTGACTATATGGGAGTAATGTTAACATTACTGAGGATCTGACTATATGGGAGTAATGTTAACATTACTGAGATATCTGACTATATGGGGAGTAATGTTAACATTACTGAGGATCTGACTATATGGGAGTAGTGTTAACATTACTGAAGATCTGACTATATGGGAGTAATGTTAACATTACTGGGATATCTGACTATATGGGGAGTAATGTTAACATTACTGAGGATCTGACTATATGGGAGTAATGTTAACATATAGTCAGATCCCAGTAATGTTAACATTACTCCCATATAGTCAGAGATCCCAGTAATGTTAACATTACTGAGGATCTGACTATATGGGAGTAATGTTAACATTACTCCGGATCTGACTATATGGGGAGTAATGTTAACATTACTGGGATATCTGACTATATGGGGAGTAATGTTAACATTACTCAGGATCTGACTATATGGGGAGTAATGTTAACATTACTGGGATCTCTGACTATATGGGAGTAATGTTAACATTACTGAGGATCTGACTATATGGGAGTAATGTTAACATTACTGAGGATCTGACTATATGGGAGTAATGTTAACATTACTGGGATATCTGACTATATGGGAGTAATGTTAACATTACTGAGGATCTGACTATATGGGGAGTAATGTTAACATTACTGAGGATCTGACTATATGGGAGTAATGTTAACATTACTGAGGATCTGACTATATGGGAGTAATGTTAACATTACTGAGGATCTGACTATATGGGGAGTAATGTTAACATTACTGAGGATCTGACTATATGGGAGTAATGTTAACATTACTCAGGATCTGACTATATGGGGAGTAATGTTAACATTACTGAGGATCTGACTATATGGGAGTAATGTTAACATTACTGGGATATCTGACTATATGGGGAGTAATGTTAACATTACTGAGGATCTGACTATATGGGAGTAATGTTAACATTACTGAGATATCTGACTATATGGGGAGTAATGTTAACATTACTGGGATATCTGACTATATGGGGAGTAATGTTAACATTACTGAGGATCTGACTATATGGGAGTAATGTTAACATTACTGGGATATCTGACTATATGGGAGTAATGTTAACATTACTGAGGATCTGACTATATGGGGAGTAATGTTAACATTACTGGGATCTGACTATATGGGGAGTAATGTTAACATTACTGAGGATCTGACTATATGGGAGTAATGTTAACATTACTGGGATCTGACTATATGGGGAGTAATGTTAACATTACTGAGGGTCTGACTATATGGGAGTAATGTTAACATTACTGAGGATCTGACTATATGGGAGTAATGTTAACATTACTGAGGATCTGACTATATGGGAGTAATGTTAACATTACTGAGGATCTGACTATATGGGAGTAATGTTAACATTACTGAGGATCTGACTATATGGGGAGTAATGTTAACATTACTGAGGATCTGACTATATGGGAGTAATGTTAACATTACTGAGGATCTGACTATATGGGGAGTAATGTTAACATTACTGAGGATCTGACTATATGGGGAGTAATGTTAACATTACTGGGATATCTGACTATATGGGAGTAATGTTAACATTACTGAGGATCTGACTATATGGGGAGTAATGTTAACATTACTGAGGATCTGACTATATGGGAGTAATGTTAACATTACTGAGGATCTGACTATATGGGGAGTAATGTTAACATTACTGAGGATCTGACTATATGGGGAGTAATGTTAACATTACTGAGGATCTGACTATATGGGAGTAATGTTAACATTACTGGGATATCTGACTATATGGGAGTAATGTTAACATTACTGAGGATCTGACTATATGGGAGTAATGTTAACATTACTGAGGATCTGACTATATGGGGAGTGATGTTAACATTACTGAGGATCTGACTATATGGGGTGTAATGTTAACATTACTGAGGATCTGACTATATGGGAGTAATGTTAACATTACTGGGATATCTGACTATATGGGAGTAATGTTAACATTACTGGGATCTGACTATATGGGAGTAATGTTGACATTACTGGGATATCTGACTATATGGGAGTAATGTTAACATTACTGGGATATCTGACTATATGGGGAGTAATCAAATCAAATGTTATTGGTCACATACACCTGGTTAGCAGATGTTAATGCGAGTGTAGCGAAATGCTTGTAGTTCCGACAGTGCAGTAATTTCTAACAAGTAATCTAACAAATTCACAACAACTACCTAATACACACAAATGTAAAGGGATGAAAAGGAATATGTACATATAAACATATGGATGAGCGATGGCCGTGCGGCATAGGCAAGATACAGTAGATACAGTGATATAGAATACAGTATATAAATATGAGAGGCGTAATGTAAGATATGTAGACATTATTAAAGTGGTGTTATTTAAAGTGACTAATGATACCTTTATTAAATCAATTTTTTACCTTTATTAAAGTGGCAAGAGATTTGACTCTGAATGTTGGCAGCAGCCGCTCTGTGTTAGTGATGGCTGTTTAACAGTCTGATGGCCTTGAGATAGAATCTGTTTTTCAGTCTCTTGGTTCCAGCTTTGATGCACCTGTACTGACCTCGCCTTCTGGATGATAGCGGGGTGAACAGGCAGTGGCTCGGGTGGTTGTTGTCCATGATGATCTTTTTGGCCTTCCTGTGACATCGGGTGCTGTCGGTGTCATGGAGGGCAGGTAGTTTGCCCCCTGTGATGCGTTGTACCCTCTGGAGAGCCTTGTGGTTGTGGGCGGTAATACAGCCCGACAGGATGCTCTCGATTGTGCATCTAAAAGTTTGTGAGTGTTTTAGGTGACAAGACAAATTTCTTCAGCCTCCTGAGGTTGAAGAGGCGCTGTTGCTCCTTCTTCACCACGCTGCCTGTGTGGGTGGACCATTTCAGTTTGTCTGTGATGTGTACGCCCAGGAACTTAAAACTTTCCACCTTCTCCACTATTGTCCCGTCGATGTGGATGGGGGATGCTCCCTCTGCTGTTTCCTGAAGTCCATGATCATCTCCTTTGTTTTGTTGACGTTGAGTGAGAGGTTATTTTATTTTCCTGACACCACACTCAGTCTATATGGAGAGAAACATTGAGACTGAGACACTTGAGCCAAGCCACCGTACCGCACCGCAGGCTACTTTCCATGACATAAAACTACAACACACACACTTTACTGTTTCAGAGACTCTTTTCATGATATTGTGACTGAAAATCCAAAACGTATAGCACAGTAGCCTAAAGCAGGAAGTGGGAACACCAAGACGTTCCTGTCTAATACCTGATATCCTCTCTAGGATTTCACTGACCTATTTATGTCCTGATAATACACACTGGACTATGTCTCAAATGGCTTCCTGTTCCCTTCATAGTGAACTATTTGACCAGGATCCGCAGGGCTCTGTTCTGAAGTAGTGAACTCTATTTGACCAGGATCCACAGGGCTCTGGTCTGAAGTAGTGAACTCTTTTTGACCAGGATCCACAGGGCTCTGGTCTGAAGTAGTGAACTCTATTTGACCAGGATCCACAGGGCTCTGGTCTGAAGTAGTGAACTCTTTTTGACCAGGATCCACAGGGCTCTGGTCTGAAGTAGTGAACTCTATTTGACCAGGATCCACAGGGCTCTGGTCTGAAGTACTGAACTCTATTTGACCAGGATTCACAGGGCTCTGGTCTGAAGTAGTGAACTCTTTTTGACCAGGATCCACAGGGCTCTGGTCTGAAGTAGTGAACTCTTTTTGACCAGGATCCACAGGGCTCTGGTCTGAAGTAGTGAACTCTTCTTGACCAGGATTCACAGGGCTCTGGTGTGAAGTAGTGAACTCTTTTTGACCAGGATCCACAGGGCTCTGGTCTGAAGTAGTGAACTCTTTTTGACCAGGATCCACAGGGCTCTGGTCTGAAGTAGTGAACTCTTTTGACCAGGATCCACAGGGCTCTGGTCTGAAGTAGTGAACTCTATTTGACCAGGATCCACAGGGCTCTGGTCTGAAGTAGTGAACTCTTTTGACCAGGATCCACAGGGCTCTGGTCTGAAGTAGTGAACTCTATTGACCAGGATCCACAGGGCTCTGGTCTGAAGTAGTGAACTCTTTTTGACCAGGATCCACAGGGCTCTGGTCTGAAGTAGTGAACTCTATTTGACCAGGATCCACAGGGCTCTGGTCTGAAGTAGTGAACTCTATTTGACCAGGATCCACAGGGCTCTGGTCTGAAGTAGTGAATTGTAAAGGGAATACACTAAGGTAACCTGCCTAAATTACTACCGACCCGTAGCGCTCACATCTGTAGCCATGAAGTGCTTTGAAAGGCTGGTTATGGCTCACATCAATACCATCATCCCAGAAACCCTAGACCCACTCCAATTTGCATACCGCCCCAACAGATCCACAGATGATGTAGTCTCTATTGCACTCCACATTGCCCTATGTGAAATTTCTAAAATGTACTATGCTTAAAATTCCAGGATGTCATACTAATTTCAGCTTTTCATCTGGTAGAATTTGCTGCACACTGTCACAGAAGAGAATTGTCTTTTCATACCCACCTGTTAACAGCTGATAATCAGAATAGGGAACTTGCTCTACAGAATGTAACACATGGTGGGGAACACGTGTGATTGAGCATTATTTGATGCCTTCTCAGTATGGATGAGTAGTGTGTTGATGTTTTACTAAACAGTATGTAGTATGTTGATGTTTTACTAAACAGTTTGTAGTATGATGATGTTTTACTAAACAGTATGTAGTATGTTGATGTTTTACTAAACAGTTTGTAGTATGATGATGTTTTACTAAACATTATGTAGTGTGATGTTTTACTAAACATTATGTAGTGTGATGATGTTTTACTAAACAGTATTTAGTGTGATGATGTTTTACAAAACATTATGTAGTGTGATGATGTTTTACTAAACAGTATTTAGTATGTTGATGTTTTACTAAACAGTATTTAGTATGTTGATGTTTTACTAAACAGTATGTAGTATGTTGATGTTTTACTAAACAGTTTGTAGTATGATGATGTTTTACTAAACAGTATGTAGTGTGATGATGTTTTACTAAACAGTATTTAGTGTGATGATGTTTTACTAAACATTATGTAGTGTGATGATGTTTTACTAAACAGTATTTAGTATGTTGATGTTTTACTAAACAGTATTTAGTATGTTGATGTTTTACTAAACAGTATGTAGTGTGATGACGTTTTACTAAACAGTATTTAGTATGTTGATGTTTTACTAAACATTATGTAGTGTGATGATGTTTTACTAAACAGTATTTAGTATGTTGATGTTTTACTAAACAGTATGTAGTATGTTGATGTTTTACTAAATAGTATGTTCTAAATAGTATGTAGTATGATGTTTTACTAAACATTATGTAGTGTGATGATGTTTTACTAAACAGTATTTAGTATGTTGATGTTTTACTAAACAGTATTTAGTATGTTGATCTTTTACTAAACATTATGTAGTGTGATGATGTTTTACTAAACAGTATGTAGTGTGATGTTTTACTAAACAGTTTGTAGTATGATGATGTTTTACTAAACAGTATGTAGTGTGATGATGTTTTACTAAACAGTGTGTAGTATGATGATGTTTTACTAAACAGTATGTAGTATTATGATGTTTTACTAAACAGTATGTAGTGTGATGTTTTACTAAATGGTATGTTCTAGTATGTAGTGTGATGTTTTACTAAATGGTATGTTCTAGTATGTAGTGTGATGTTTTACTAAATGGTATGTTCTAGTATGTAGTGTGATGTTTTACTAAACAGTATGTAGTGTGATGTTTTACTAAATGGTATGTTCTAGTATGTAGTGTGATGTTTTACTAAACAGTATGTAGTGTGATGTTTTACTAAATGGTATGTTCTAGTATGTAGTGTGATGTTTTACTAAACAGTATGTAGTGTGATGTTTTACTAAATGGTATGTTCTAGTATGTAGTGTGATGTTTTACTAAATGGTATGTTCTAGTATGTAGTGTGATGTTTTACTAAATGGTATGTTCTAGTATGTAGTGTGATGTTTTACTAAACAGTATGTAGTATGATGATGTTTTACTAAATGGTATGTAGTGTGATGTTTTACTAAATGGTATGTTCTATATAGTATGTAGTGTGATGTTTTACTAAATGTTATGTTCTAGTATGTAGTGTGATGTTTTACTAAATGGTATGTTCTAGTATGTAGTGTGATGTTTTACTAAACGGTATGTTCTAGTATGTAGTGTGATGTTTTACTAAATGGTATGTTCTATATAGTATGTAGTGTGATGTTTTACTAAATGGTATGTTCTAGTATGTAGTGTGATGTTTTACTAAACGGTATGTTCTAGTATGTAGTGTGATGTTTTACTAAACGGTATGTTCTAGTATGTAGTGTGATGTTTTACTAAACGGTATGTTCTAGTATGTAGTGTGATGTTTTACTAAACGGTATGTTCTAGTATGTAGTGTGATGTTTTACTAAATGGTATGTTCTAGTATGTAGTGTGATGTTTTACTAAATGGTATGTAGTGTGATGTTTTACTAAATGGTATGTTCTAGTATGTAGTGTGATGTTTTACTAAACGGTATGTTCTAGTATGTAGTGTGATGTTTTACTAAACGGTATGTTCTAGTATGTAGTGTGATGTTTTACTAAACGGTATGTTCTAGTATGTAGTGTGATGTTTTACTAAACGGTATGTTCTAGTTATGTAGTGTGATGTTTTACTAAACGGTATGTTCTAGTATGTAGTGTGATGTTTTACTAAACGGTATGTTCTAGTATGTAGTGTGATGTTTTACTAAACGGTATGTTCTAGTATGTAGTGTGATGTTTTACTAAACGGTATGTTCTAGTATGTAGTGTGATGTTTTACTAAACGGTATGTTCTAGTATGTAGTGTGATGTTTTACTAAATGGTATGTTCTAGTATGTAGTGTGATGTTTTACTAAACGGTATGTTCTAGTATGTAGTGTGATGTTTTACTAAACGGTATGTTCTAGTATGTAGTGTGATGTTTTACTAAACGGTATGTTCTAGTATGTAGTGTGATGTTTTACTAAATGGTATGTTCTAGTATGTAGTGTGATGTTTTACTAAACGGTATGTTCTAGTATGTAGTGTGATGTTTTACTAAACGGTATGTTCTAGTATGTAGTGTGATGTTTTACTAAACGGTATGTTCTAGTATGTAGTGTGATTAGTACACGGTATGCAGTTTAAATGAGTAGTGGACAAGCCAGATTTCAGACAAACAGAGTTGTACCATTCAACATGATTGTAATTGTCTGTGTAAGAAAGATGTGAAACCCACTAATAATGAAGAGTGTTGTTGCTTGGAGCAGAAAAGTTACTTTAATGTTAAAAGTTCAAATATCTTCTCTATCTTCCTTGTTCCAATATCTTCCATATTTTTTTCCGTGACTCTTGATGCTGATATAACTTCTGAAACCTCTCTTATTTGTTATATTTCTCTTTGTCTCTTTCTCCATCTCCCTTATTCTCTCTCTCTCTCTCTCTTTCGTAGTTGATATAAACCCTGTGTTGTGAATGTCCTAGTCATACATAATTCAGACTAGCATTCCAGCTGACTCTGTGGTTGCTCTCTCTATTGACATCCAGCTGCATGTTTCACCTGGATCTATGATACAGAAAAGAGTAGAGAATAGAGAATAGAGAGTATTGAGTACATAATAGAGAGGGGAGAGTAGAGTAGAGAGTAGACATATAATAGGGGAGAGTAGAGTAGAGAGTAGACATATAATAGGGGAGAGTAGAGAATGTGAAGGATGGGGTGATCAGTCTGAGGTATGTAGAATGAGTGGGATGGATCAGTCTGAGGTATGTGAATGATGGGATGATCAGTCTGAGGTATGTGAATGATGAGGTGATCAGTCTGAGGTATGTGAATGATGAGGTGATCAGTCTGAGGTATGTGAATGATGGGGTGATCAGTCTGAGGTATGTGAATGATGAGGTGATCAGTCTGAGGTATGTGAATGATGGGGTGATCAGTCTGAGTATGTGATAATGATGGG